>NC_142413.1:1225000-1227500 GCF_059516105.1 Syngnathus floridae | reverse complement strand
TGGCCAGGCGAGCTTGTTTTTTACTCAAGTGCGGCCTACGTCAAAGGAGTCCACATCCAACTTTTTCATCTATTGCCAAAAGATATGGAAAGGAAGACGTCTTCTCAAGTCACGGCTCTTTTCTTTTTTTTTTAAACACCAAACAATTCAAGCGGCCTTTTTTTCTGGTAGTTACAAACAAAACAAAGATTTGATGGCCAGTTGCAAGGTTCTTTTCAAATGGCGTCACCTGCATGGCTGACAAGAATCAAATATGAAAGAAAGAAACTGAAATATATATGCACCCAAAAAAAATCAGCTAGGCATATTTTTTCTCACCATCATCATCATCAACCAGTTTCAAGATGCTGAATCATTTCAAGGACTGAAATCCAGTTCACTTTTGTCATTCCGCCTGCCACTCGGGGAGTGAAAAGTTGTTTTTTTTTTTTTTTTTTTGAACTAGCAAAAGAAGACATGTTGGAATTTCACACCTCGTAAAAGAAAGCTACATAATCATCACTGTGACTATCAGTTCCTCGCCGCTCGCTGGCTGGCTGGCTGGCTGGCAAAAAGTCAAGGTAACATTGTTGAAAAACGGGAACCATCAAGAGCCTGTTCAACTTGGCACATCAAAAGTGTTTGTGCTCGACACTTGCGCATTCGAGTCTGTCTTTCGATGCTTATGCTGTTCTTTCGGTGAACGTTTTTCATTTGAAAAGACTGTTCTGAACTACGGATGTGGGAACCCATTCCTCCCTCCCTCCACCTGGTGAAAAGCATCGCAACGCAGGGTGTGAACCCCCCCACAGGGAGTATAGTCACAGAGGGCAGAACTGCTGGGGGAAAGATTCAAACGTGTCCTCCTGCGCTCTGGTGCTCTCCAAAATGCCACATCTCCACTGTCATCGAGAGCCCAATGAGGAACATCCCAATCGTGTTGATTCGATCAAACGATGCGCCTCCTCACAGTACTGCCGTTTGAGCCAACAAGTAACCAGGCAAGTTTCGCTCGTTGGTGCAACACATTGCTGTCCTGCAGACCTGTGGCGTGGCGTGGCGTGGCGTGGCGTGGCTTCTCTTCAGACTGCTGCTGACGAGGGACTCAGCCTTCCTGACTCTCTCTGCCTGAGGCCATTTGAAAATCCTTCCCAGTGTCCGTTCCGTCTTCATTCAAAACACAGGACAACAATACAGGCAAGGCTCTGTGTTCAGGTCATATGTTACTCACAGCTACAATCTGGGAGAGTTGGTGTGGTGGATTGACACTGACCTTGGTGGAAGTTGCCTTGCTTGAATTCCCCTCCAGTCTGGAGCTAGTAAAAGAGAAGACTTTGACTTTGAGAGCAGTCATTGGCTTTGAACCAGGACTGAGCCAGGATTCTCGTGGGCATTATGTGATGTGGCATGGCATAGTGCAGGAGGACTGCGACAATGACCTACCTGCCTGCCTGGGAAGTGGAGTGAGGAGAGCAGCATCAGTAAATACGAACATCTTCCCACATGCTGTGCACGTCGACACTGTGCAGTGATGCATCGTTGGAACTGTCGGGGGAAAAACAAAAATGTTGATAATGTTCACGTTGACAAAGAAAGTTATTCTTTCACGTTTTCAAGTTTCTTTTTCTGGCTGTCATCAACTTCACATACATGTATGAATTGTTGCATTAATGAATGTCTCGGAACAAACGTAGACTCAAAAGCTATTTTGGTTGCGGTCGGTGAACCTTGTCATTGAAAAAAAAAAGATCATATAGGCTTATTGATGACAAGGGAATTAATCAATGAGCACGATAAAACATAATTACAGAAATACGTACTTAAAGCCATTTCCCACAGTGGAAGTTTTCTGTAAGCTTAAAAAAAAAAAAAAAGGCCAAGTACATATTTACCTTGTATTCGTCCTGCATCAGGAGCATGAAATTCACGACGAAATACGGTGACGTCATCGCTAAAAATGAAATGTGTAATATCTGCAACACCGTAGCAGCACAAACGAAACTTTTTGCAGCACAAACGGACGGTACCATTTTGGGTCCATTTGGAGGAAAAGGGGGGGCTGGGTGACGTCCTCGCGAGAAAAGAAATGTGTAATCTCTACGAAACCGAAGCAGCACAAACGAAGGTTTTTACGGCACAAACCAGCACAAACGAACGGTACCATATTGGGTTCATTTGGAGCAGATCGGGTGAACTCTGGATGACCTATCAAATAATCTTTCAAAAACCATAGCAGCACAAACGGAAATGTTTGCTGCACAAACGAAACAGACTATTGTCCTTCAATTTTGCGTGGCCTGGTGGGCCAGCTTCACGCAGGTGCTCCACCTCTGTCGTACACCTCGCGTCATCCGGGCATCGAGCTCCATTGGACTCTATCAACTTCAATGAGTGCGGGGGTGCGGGCGGTTGAACATGCAATGGTATACCCCAACGTTAGGCACGCTATAGAGAACTTTGATGCAAAAAAGGTGTTTTATGACATTGCGTGCTGGATTTTCTTGAATTTAAAAAACACACA
>NC_142413.1:855000-947500 GCF_059516105.1 Syngnathus floridae | reverse complement strand
ACCCAGCTATGAAACGGGTTATGCAAGAGCAGCTGCTTGCTGTTGTGATGTGCTGTCATTGAATAGGGACCACCATGGTTGACTAGAGAACTAGTCAAGCTATCATTTGTGGCTGCCTGAGTTGAAACCCGCATTAAATATGCATAAAAGCTGACATGTGGGGAATGCAGAAAAAGTGAAAGTCCAACAAATGAGAAATGACCTTGTGTGTGTGTGTGTGTGTGTGTGTGTGTGTGCGCGCGTGTGTGTGCGTGTGTGGATCCTGAGACATCCCCAATGGCATGCTGGCGAATCGGGGGATTGGCGACTTTTTCCAATGTGGGGCCGGTGGGGGCCATCATTTTAGAGGCTACAAGTTCATGAAGTTTTATTCACGCTTTCAATTCAATACCTTTTCAATGTTGGGAACTACACAACACCCATTTGGCATCGCAGTTCTCTTCCCGGTGTCTCAAGTTCAACCCCCCCAGCACTCATTGAAATTGGTAGAGTCCAATTTAGCTCGTGCGTCTGCATGTCGCTCGTTGAAGGGAAGACTCTCCAACATGGCGGCGCGGCGCGGGGCCGGGCCGGGCCATCCCTGGCTACAACCCAATGAAGTTGTATAAGTGTGTGTGTTTTTTAAATTCAAGAAAATCCAGCACGCAATGTCATAAAACACCTTTTTTGCATCAAAGTTCTCTATAGCGTGCCTAACGTTGAGGTATACCATTGCATGTTCAACCGCCCGCACCCCCGCACTCATTGAAGTTGATAGAGTCCAATGGAGCTCGATGCCCGGATGACGCGAGGTGTACGACAGAGGTGGAGCACCTGCGTGAAGCTGGCCCACCAGGCCACGCAAAATTGAAGGACAATAGTCTGTTTCGTTTGTGCAGCAAACATTTCCGTTTGTGCTGCTATGGTTTTTGAAAGATTATTTGATAGGTCATCCAGAGTTCACCCGATCTGCTCCAAATGAACCCAATATGGTACCGTTCGTTTGTGCTGGTTTGTGCCGTAAAAACCTTCGTTTGTGCTGCTTCGGTTTCGTAGAGATTACACATTTATTTTCTGGCGAGGACGTCAGCCAGCCCTCCAATTTCCTCCAAATGGACCCAAAATGGTACCGTCCGTTTGTGCTGCAAAAAGTTTCGTTTGTGCTGCTACGGTGTTGCAGATATTACACATTTCATTTTTAGCGATGACGTCACCGTATTTCGTCGTGAATTTCATGCTCCTGATGCAGGACGAATACAAGGTAAATATGTACTTGGCCTTTTTTTTTTTTTTTTTTAAGCTTACAGAAAACTTCCACTGTGGGAAATGGCTTTAAGTACTTATTTCTGTAATTATGTTTTATCGTGCTCATTGATTAATTCCCTTGTCATCAATAAGCCTATATGATCTTTTTTTTTTCAATGACAAGGTTCACCGACCGCAACCAAAATAGCTTTTGAGTCTACGTTTGTTCCGAGACATTCATTAATGCAACAATTCATACATGTATGTGAAGTTGATGACAGCCAGAAAAAGAAACTTGAAAACGTGAAAGAATAACTTTCTTTGTCAACGTGAACATTATCAACATTTTTGTTTTTCCCCCGACAGTTCCAACGATGCATCACTGCACAGTGTCGACGTGCACAGCACGTGGGAAGATGTTCGTATTTACTGATGCTGCTCTCCTCACTCCACTTCCCAGGCAGGCAGGTAGGTCATTGTCGCAGTCCTCCTGCACTATGCCATGCCACATCACATAATGCCCACGAGAATCCTGGCTCAGTCCTGGTTCAAAGCCAATGACTGCTCTCAAAGTCAAAGTCTTCTCTTTTACTAGCTCCAGACTGGAGGGGAATTCAAGCAAGGCAACTTCCACCAAGGTCAGTGTCAATCCACCACACCAACTCTCCCAGATTGTAGCTGTGAGTAACATATGACCTGAACACAGAGCCTTGCCTGTATTGTTGTCCTGTGTTTTGAATGAAGACGGAACGGACACTGGGAAGGATTTTCAAATGGCCTCAGGCAGAGAGAGTCAGGAAGGCTGAGTCCCTCGTCAGCAGCAGTCTGAAGAGAAGCCACGCCACGCCACGCCACAGGTCTGCAGGACAGCAATGTGTTGCACCAACGAGCGAAACTTGCCTGGTTACTTGTTGGCTCAAACGGCAGTACTGTGAGGAGGCGCATTGTTTGATCGAATCAACCCGATTGGGATGTTCCTCATTGGGCTCTCGATGACAGTGGAGATGTGGCATTTTGGAGAGCACCAGAGCGCAGGAGGACACGTTTGAATCTTTCCCCCAGCAGTTCTGCCCTCTGTGACTATACTACCTGTGGGGGGGTTCACACCCTGCGTTGCGATGCTTTTCACCAGGTGGAGGGAGGGAGGGAGGGAGGAATGGGTTCCCACGTCCGTAGTTCAGAACAGTCTTTTCAAATGAAAAACGTTCACCGAAAGAACAGCATAAGCATCGAAAGACAGACTCGAATGCGCAAGTGTCGAGCACAAACACTTTTGATGTGCCAAGTTGAACAGGCTCTTGATGGTTCCCGTTTTTCAACAATGTTACCTTGACTTTTTGCCAGCCAGCCAGCCAGCCAGCCAGCGAGCGGCGAGGAACTGATAGTCACAGTGATGATTATGTAGCTTTCTTTTACGAGGTGTGAAATTCCAACATGTCTTCTTTTGCTAGTTCAAAAAAAAAAAAAAAAAACAACTTTTCACTCCCCGAGTGGCAGGCGGAATGACAAAAGTGGACTGGATTTCAGTCCTTGAAATGATTCAGCATCTTGAAACTGGTTGATGATGATGATGGTGAGAAAAAATATGCCTAGCTGATTTTTTTTGGGTGCATATATATTTCAGTTTCTTTCTTTCATATTTGATTCTTGTCAGCCATGCAGGTGACGCCATTTGAAAAGAACCTTGCAACTGGCCATCAAATCTTTGTTTTGTTTGTAACTACCAGAAAAAAAGGCCGCTTGAATTGTTTGGTGTTTAAAAAAAAAAGAAAAGAGGCGGACTTGAGAAGACGTCTTCCTTTCCATATCTTTTGGATGAAAAAGTTGGATGTGGACTCCTTTGACGTAGGCCGCACTTGAGTAAAAAACAAGCTCGCCTGGCCAAGTGGCAGGCAGCACGTGGACTGACGTTACAGTCCCTGAAATGATTCAGCATCTCCAAACTCTTTGACGATTATTTATCTCATGAAGGAAAATTCTTCTTCCTTCACTCAGTCGCGACGCACGAGAGCACCGAAATGAGCGTCGTCGGGCCCACTGTGACGTGGGTGGCACTCGCCTGCATCCAGGCATCACTCGGCAACAAGCAAATACCAAAGGTATTTTGCCGACACCGCAAGAAAAGTATCCATTTGAGAACAAAGTGTTCCTTAATAAGTATCCGTGTGTGTCTGGGAGTTAGGTTTCGTCTTCGTTTCTCCGCCTCTTCCCCCGTTTCCAGTAAAGCGATGCCCGCCTTGGTTCCATTCGAGGTGCATATGTGCGTGCGCGTGTCATTTTGGAGCCAACTATTGTTAAGGACACCGCCGGCAGCCTTCCTCTGCTGCCGTCAACACGCTGACCCGACTGCAAAGGAGCGATGGAGCTTCAGACCATGCAGGTTGTAATTGCATCATTTACAGTGCGTGCGCGTGACTATCACTACTTTGGTCAGCCCTTAGGAAGACGTCAAGCTTGATCGGTGTCTTCAAAGGCGGGCGGCCCTTGCGCTCGGCCTAAAAAAAAAAAAAAACATCTTTCAATGAAGAACACATCTTTCAATGATCATTTTCTCTCCAAGTTGTTCTCACTCATATCAATGCATATTTGGATATCATTCCTAAAAGGCACCCTCCGTTGCATTCCATCCTTGACATCCAAATATGCATTGCCGTGAGTGAGAACAACTTGGAAAGAAAAGAATGGTTAAAAAAAAAAGAGAGAGATCGTTTTGGGGCGGTTGCAGGGAACGGCCTCGTCTGCCTCGCGGCAGGGCCGCCATTGCATGACCGCACCCTCTCGACCGTTCATTTTTTTCTGCGTGTCAATCGATGGATACGAAAACGTTGAAGTGGATGGATATTTTGCGATGAGAACATTCGACAATGGTTTCGTTCGTGTAAATAATACAATAATAGCATAAACAACATGCAGAAAACGTTCACGTACGTATAACGGTTAGTGTGTGCGTGCGTGCGGGCGCGCGCAACATTGGGAGATGCACGTAGCGTTGCGTGCGTGCGCGTAGGTGCGCAACATTGGGAGATGCGCGTAGCGTTATTAACCTTGGTTAACCAGGGACCTCTAGTGGCCACAATTCACCATAGCAGAAGTCAACATCCTGTTGAGGACTCTTTTATCACAACTTTTTGGAACAAGGTCGACAATGCTGTAAATAGGTCTTCTTTCAGACGTCTTTTACCGTGACCACTTCTTACAAAGCTGCAAATAGACTAACTTCCGCCATTTAAATTCACACAGGAGCGTTCCGGGAGCACTGACGACGGCGGGTCCGGAGGAGCATCATTGCCTGAGGCCGTCGGCCGGTCAGAGTCGTGAGTCAGCTTATCTATCCATCACTCTGCTCCAGTCCTATTTGGGTTCCCCCCCCCCCCCCCCCCCTTTGGAATGCTGCGATTCGACGTCCGTACGGCGACCTTGAGTGCTTCGAAAGGCGCCTGCCTCATCAATCAAATGTAGTGTTATGATGACTCGACGACAAAGTCTTCCGTTTGGAGTTGCATCCTTTTTTTTTTCTCTCTCTCTGAAATAGCGCCGGCCGGCCGGCCGGGCTCGCGACGTTACGTGGCTTTGCCTTGGCTGGCTTTCTGCTCAGCTTTCGAGCCCTTGTCTTTTTTTGTGTTTCAGTCTGTTGGATTTGGAGTTTCAGTTGCCATCTCATGAGGGACAAGACACCACACCACGGCGGCGTCGGGTATTGCTCCTCTTTATTGTTTCTTGCACACTCATGTATGTACACATGCGCTTTTTGGTTTTGGTCACTCGCACACGCCCACGCACGCATTCACAGCGTCAAACGTGGCAATCGAACTCACGGTGTCGGCACCAATGTTCCCTCTCATTTTTCAAGCGTCTAGTGGAAGTGTAATAGATAAATGAGGGAATACAGGAATGAATCAATCAATCCAAAAATACATGTCTAGATGAATGAAGAAATAGATAGATAAAGACCAATCGACCAACCAACCAACCGACCGACCGACCGACCGACCGACCGACCAACCAACCAATCAAAGAAATGTCGTCCCGTCTCTTTGCCGCAAACAAGGTCAAAACCAACGTCAAGTGGAAGGAAAACTTCACGCCACTTGGCTGCCCACAAAATACGGCATTAGACGCACGCAGAACAAACGACACGTGCACGGCTAGGGACATTCATTCGTACCGAGGAAGAAAGAATGGAGTGGGAGCGCAAAATGTTAAATGACAAGTGGTTCGAGATGAACCAAAGCACCCACAACCTGATCGGCGACACCCCAAAGCGCAAGGTACGCATCGGACGCATAGACGCGCACGCGCTTGACGAATGTCTTGCTCGAGTTGAAAGCATTTGCGAGTCAGAGTCAGAGAGAGAGAGCGAGAGATAGAGAGAGAGAGAGAGAGAGCGAGCGAGAGAGAGCGAGCGAGCGAGAGAGAGAGAGAGAGAGAGCGAGAGAGAGAAAGAGAGAGACGCAGCCGCCACCGCCGCCTGTGACGTCGTTTGCGCTCAGTTTGTTCAGATACGCTGGGGCTCCATTCTGGCCGTGGTCCTCTTGGTCGTGCTTGTCATCCAAAACAGCGTCTTCTTCCACTTGAACAGGTAGGCAAATTCAAATTCCAGTCAAATTCCCGGCTGGGGTGCAATTTTGAAAGCAGCAAAGCATGGCAACTTGACTTAATGTACACTTTTTATGTGTTCCAAGGCCTCAGGACATCGTCAAAGAGTTTCGCGCGCTGGTGGCGACTTTGCCCAACAGCATCCCGGACCACAACCGCACCGACTTAGCCCGCCACTGGGCGGCGCTGCAGACCGCATTGGCAGAGCTGAAGGCAGAGCTGAAGGCAGATCTGGAGGCAGGTCAGACGGCCTTGGCAGAGCTGAAGGCAGAGCTGAAGGCAGAGCTGGAGGCAGGTCAGACGGCCTTGGCAGAGCTGAAGGCAGGTCAGATGGCAGTGGGAGAGCTGAAGGCGGGTCAGGAGGCAGGTCAGGAGGCATTGGCAGAGCTGAAGGCAAGTCACACCACGATTTCCAGCGACTTGGAGAAGAGTCATGCAGCCTTGGCAGAGCTGAAGGCAGGTCAGGAGGCTGGTCAGACGGCATTGGCAGAGCTGAAGGCAGGTCAGACCACATTGGCAGAGCTGAAGGCGGGTCAGGAGGCAGGTCAGGAGGCATTGGCAGAGCTGAAGGCGGGTCACACCACGATTTCCAGCGACTTGGAGAAGAGTCAGACGGCCTTGGCACAGCTGAAGGCGGGTCAGGAGGCAGGTCAGACGGCCTTGGCAGAGCTGAAGGCGGGTCAGGAGGCAGGTCAGGAGGCATTGGCAGAGATGAAGGCAAGTCACACCATGATTTCCAGCGACTTGGAGAAGAGTCAGACAGCCTTGGCAGAGCTGAAGGCAGGTCAGGAGGCTGGTCAGACGGCATTGGCAGAGCTGAAGGCAGGTCAGACCACATTGGCACAGCTGAAGGCAGGTCAGGAGGCCGGTCAGGAGGCATTGGCAGAGCTGAAGGCGGGTCAGGAGGCCGGTCAGGAGGCATTGGCAGAGCTGAAGGCAGGTCAGGAGGCCAATCAGACGGCATTGGCAGAGCTGAAGGCGGGTCAGGAGGCAGGTCAGGAGGCATTGGCAGAGCTGAAGGCGGGTCAGGAGGCCGGTCAGGAGGCATTGGCAGAGCTGAAGGCAGGTCAGGAGGCTGGTCAGACGGCCTTGGCAGAGCTGAAGGCAGGTCAGGAGGCTGGTCAGACAGCATTGGCAGAGCTGAAGGCAGGTCAGACGGCCTTGGCAGAGCTGAAGGCGGGTCAGGAGGCAGGTCAGGAGGCATTGGTAGAGCTGAAGGCGGGTCAGGAGGCCGGTCAAGAGGCATTGACAGAGCTGAAGGCAGAGCTGAAGGAAGGTCAGATGGCCTTGGCAGAGCTGAAGGCAGAGCTGAAGGCAGGTCAGACGTCCTTGGCAGAGCTGAAGGCAGGTCAGACGGCCTTGGCAGAGCTGAAGGCGGGTCAGGAGGCCGGTCAGACCACATTGGCAGAGCTGAAGGCGGGTCAGGAGGCAGGTCAGGAGGCATTGGCAGAGCTGAAGGCGGGTCACACCACGATTTCCAGCGACTTGGAGAAGAGTCAGACGGCCTTGGCAGAGCTGAAGGCAGAGCTGAAGGCAGGTCAGACGTCCTTGGCAGAGCTGAAGGCAGGTCAGATGGCATTGGGAGAGCTGAAGGCGGGTCAGGAGGCCGGTCAGGAGGCATTGGCAGAGCTGAAGGCGGGTCAGGAGGCCGGTCAGGAGGCATTGGCAGAGCTGAAGGCAGAGCTGAAGGAAGGTCAGAAGGAAGGTCAGACGGCGTTGGCAGAGCTGAAGGCAGGTCAGACGGAAGTGGCACAGCTGAAGGTGGGTCAGGAGGCCGGTCAGGAGGCATTGGCAGAGCTGAAGCTGGGTCAGGAGGCTGGTCAGACGGCCTTGGCAGAGCTGAAGGCAGGTCAGGAGGCTGGTCGGACGGCATTGGCAGAGCTGAAGGCAGGTCAGACGGCCTTGGCAGAGCTGAAGGCAGGTCAGACGGCCTTGGCAGAGCTGAAGGCGGGTCAGGAGGCCGGTCAGGAGGCATTGGCAGAGCTGAAGGCGGGTCAGGAGGCCGGTCAGGAGGCATTGGCAGAGCTGAAGGAAGGTCAGAAGGAAGGTCAGACGGCGTTGGCAGAGCTGAAGGCAGGTCAGACGGAAGTGGCACAGCTGAAGGTGGGTCAGGAGGCCGGTCAGGAGGCATTGGCACAGCTGAAGGTGGGTCAGGAGGCTGGTCAGACGGCCTTGGCAGAGCTGAAGGCAGGTCAGGAGGCTGGTCAGACGGCATTGGCAGAGCTGAAGGCAGGTCAGACGGCCTTGGCAGAGCTGAAGGCAGGTCAGGAGGCTGGTCGGACGGCCTTGGCAGAGCTGAAGGCAGGTCAGACGGCCTTGGCAGAGCTGAAGGCGGGTCAGGAGGCCGGTCAGGAGGCATTGGCAGAGCTGAAGGCAGGTCAGACGGCCTTGGCAGAGCTGAAGGCAGGTCAGGAGGCTGGTCAGACAGCATTGCGCAGCAACAAAGGCCTTCTGAATCAGATACTGAAAGACCTGGAGACGGACTACAAGAGCATGTCTCAGGTGAGGTGGACCTTTCAGGACTTAACATCCCTCCCTCCTCTTCCACACAAACTAAGTATTGTTGAAGGATGCAAACCAAGTGTCCCAGTTGGAGATCTCATTTCAGTTCTTTCAAACGCTTGGTGCGCAGGAGCTGTCACAAGAGAACAAGGAGTTACACGACGTCAGTTTGGCTTTGTCCAGCCTGCGGGAGAAGGTGGTGGATCAGCCCACACTTCACAGGGAACTCTATGGTAGCTAGCGGGCGAGCGTGTCCAGTTGGTTTAAAGCGGGCGTCTCTTTTGCGCTCTCACGTGTTTGTTTGTTTTTTTGCTTCAGGTCTCATGCCCAGAGACTGCAGTGACATCAAAGCGGCGGGAAAGTCAACTGGAGTCTATCTGCTCTTTAGCGGGTCCAACAGCTTCGAGGCTTACTGCAACATGTGGCAGGACGGGGGAGGCTGGACCGTAAGTGCTTGCAAACAAACACCCCAGAGTTCCCCTCGTGAAGCCTTCCCCAATAAAGTTGGCACTTTTCTTCAACGCTGAACGTCCAGTTGGCCAGTCATGCTCGTTTGCTTCGCTGATGGTGTGCGTGTGTGCGTTTGCAGGTGATCCAGAGGAGAAGGGACGGCACAGTCGACTTCTTTCGGGGTTGGGACGACTATCGAAAGGGCTTCGGAGACCCCGCCGGAGAGCACTGGCTCGGTCTGAAACCAAGACATCCTTCTTGTCACGCCTTTGTGGTTCGCGAGACGTGACGTTGCCGCCGCCGCCGCCTTTGCGTGTTGGCAGGCCTGCGGAACATCCACGCTCTGACGGCCTCGGGCGCTTACCAGTTGCGGATCGACTTCACCGCATTCGACGGCCGCAAGTACTACGCTCGCTACGACGACTTCTCGGTGGGCCGGAACTCGCGGGACCCCGAGAAGGACGGCTACCCGCTGCTTGTGAGCGGCTACTCTGGAGACGCAGGTAGCGCCTCCCGCCGGGGGTGAGGGGGGGGGGCACACCTGCGCCCCCTGCGCGTGCTCAAAAGCGAGTTTGTGTGCTTTGCAGGCGATCAATTGTCCATCCATTCTGGGATGAAGTTCAGCACCAAGGACCGCGACCAAGACACCTCTGCCGCCAATTGCGCCAACCTCTGGAAGGGCGGTTGGTGGTACGAAAAGTGTCACTGGTCCAACCTGAACGGGCTGTACAAGGAAAGCGGCACCTGCGACGATACCAATGCAGTCTGGCGTTATTTGGGGGAGGCAAAGTACACCTGCCTGAGTTTCGTGGAGATGAAGATCCGGCCCAGAAAGTGAGCCCGGGCGGGAACGGCATCCCCGTGGGACCACGTGGGTGCTGCCCGACGTCACCCATTTGCGCAGTTCCTCAAAATGATGAATTAAGGGCAGTTTGGCGCTGTTGTAGTTCCAAATTTCACCAGCAGACGGTGCCAAATTTAGACTGACGTGACATAGTAAAAACGTCGTTAGATTAGTCGAAGTTATTGACTCGGGAAACACGACCTGTTTTGAATGACACGCGCGCGCACACACACACACACACACACACACACACACACACACACACATACACACACTCACTTTTGGATCATTTTAGGATGTTTTGCTTTGCTCATAACCATTGTTTCGTTAGGTTGCGTTGAGTTAGGTTTCGTTTTCTTCCTTTTTGCGTCGTTTCACTTGAATATTTTCAAACATGGTTTATTGCTGTTGATGTCACAAGGTTGGATGGATGGATGGATGGATGGATGGATGGATGGATGGATGGATGGATGGATGGATGGATGGATGGATGGATGGATGGATGGATGGATGGATCATCAACATGTATTCAATATGGATGTTTTATTCATACATGAATGTATTCTCACGTGAGTAAGGACTGTTAAAGTAATCATCGTGTAGTTATGTTGTGTGGAATATTGAATTAAAAGTGTTTCAGGAGCTAAGTTTCATTTTCTTTTCTTTTTGGAACCAAAATTTGGATTCTGGGAACGAGGCCAACTGCTTAATGACTCCACCCATTCCAGCAATTTATTTACACCCTCAGTCTCCTTTTTGTCCCCTCCTTTACGAAGGTTGAGTTTTACAATCCAAAGAGGTTTGCGCCGGCATCATTCTCGCTTGAATGACAAATGGCGAGTGGAATTGTCGTCGTTTGTACAAACAGTTGAGATGTCTCGCAAACTTTCTCTTGATAATCCTTTGATTTGATGATTGATTGGGTTTTTTTTTCACGTATATTTTACGATGTGGAGCGAATCGGAATTCAAACAAAAAATTCTAGATGGTTTTTTGTTTTTGTTTTTTGATTCGGTTGTCGAGCAAAATTTGGAGGTCGAATTTATATATATATATATATATATATATATATATATATATATATATATATATATATATATATATATACTCTACTTTAAGGGGGGGGGGGGGAAATCACATCATGGTTTGACACTTTGTAAAATTCTGAATTTTTGGTGGTATTGTATTTTCTGAAATGATAACGTTTTCCCCTCTAATAGTCCAACTTGTGTGTAGTTCCGTCTGATGATTTTTTTGTTATATATATATACGGCTGACTAGCTCAATCAGTAAGTCACATGACTTACAAAAACGGGAGACCCGGGTTCAATCCCCGGCAGGGGCGCAATATGAGCAATGAGCGATTACCTTACCAACAGTCAGTGTGGGTCCTTAGGCAAGACCCTTAACGATACCGCCTACCTCAGAAATAATGAGAGTACAAGAAACGAAAGACATGCCGGCTCAGACGTCGCCCGGACAAACAAGGTCTGCGTCAGGTGCTGGGGAACCAGAGCACCCTGATGAAAAATGGGCTACTGGAACAAGACACAAATGGGCGAGATGCGAGAATAAGGATCTGTTGGAATGCTACTACTCCAGCAACCCGAGCGAGAGAGGTTACATGCGGAGAATGTGGGAACAATGGCAACTTCGATACCCACAGTCAACACTATCAGCCAAGCAACTAGTAGCTCAATGTTCCAATATCCATAAACGGCACCTGCTATCACAGCTCGAGATTGATGAGGTACAACACAAATGCCATAGCGAAGGTCAACCAGAGCACCAGGTCAGAGATGAGTTAAATCCATGTACAAGTCCAGAGGTTGGGTACGTAACCCCAATAAGCACAATCAAGCTGAACGAGGCAGCAACTGACCTGAAGAACAAGATCATGGCGAGAATGAATGCTCGGGAACCTAGATACACACTGCAGAGGCTAAGTGAAGTACCTTCAGAAAGTCTCCTAGAAGATGTGAATGCAGCACTGACAACAATTCCTACGGTTACCATCACTGAAACCAATGAGCTGATATACACCTCAGCAGCAGTGATCCTAGAAATGCTTGGCTACAAGAAGAATGACCATATGCGACCACAACAGTGCCCACCATGGAAGAGAAGGCTGGAGGCCAAAATCAAGATAGCACGGAGAGAAGTGAGCCAAATGACAGAGGCCCAGAAAGGTGCAATGAAAAAGCAAGTTCCCAAGAAATACAGCCAGATGCCCATACCTGAAGCACTCGAAACTGCCAAACAGAGACTTCAAGCCTTGGCCAGCCGCCTAAAGAGGTACACAAGAGAGAATGAAGCCAGACGAATAAACAGGTTGTTCACAACACAACCAGCGAAAGTGTACGCTCAGTGGCAGGGGAATAATAGCAGAGCAGACCCACCAAGACTGGAAACTGAACAGTACTGGAAGGATATATGGGAGCGGGAGGCATCACATAAGAAGGATGCACAGTGGCTGGTGGCTCTGAGAAAGGACCACAGCAAGCTCCCTGAACAGAACCCAGTAACCATCACAGTGGCAGACATCCAGAGAAGAGTCTCAGGAATGAAAAACTGGACAGCACCAGGCCCTGACATGATCCACAGCTACTGGCTCAAGAAACTTACAACTCTCCATGAGCGCCTGGCAGCACAAATGAACCAGCTGCTAAGGGATGGGACTCACCCTGAATGGCTAACCCAAGGGCGTACGATCCTGATCCAGAAGGATCCTTCAAAGGGTACAGTCCCATCCAACTACCGGCCAATCACCTGCCTCTCCACAACATGGAAGCTGATGTCGGGCATAATATCAGATAAGATCAGCGGGCACATGGATCAATACATGAGCACTGCTCAGAAAGGGATTGGTAAAAATACCAGAGGAGCAAAACATCAACTCCTGGTGGATAGAACAGTCACCCAAGACTGCAGTACCAGACGTACCAACCTGAGCACTGCCTGGATTGATTACAAGAAAGCATATGACTCAATGCCACATACTTGGATCACTGAATGCTTGAGGCTGTACAACATCAATGGGACTCTGAGAACCTTCATCGCCAACTCGATGAAACAGTGGAAAACCACACTTGAAGCTAATGGCAAGGCACTTGCACACGTGACCATCAAATGTGGTATATACCAAGGAGACGCTCTGTCCCCAATGCTGTTCTGTATAGGACTGAACCCCCTCAGCCAAATAATCAACAAGACGGGCTATGGATACCAACTCAGGAATGGGGCCACCGTCAGCCACCTCCTCTACATGGATGACATAAAGCTGTACGCTAAGAACGAGCGGGACATTGACTCCCTGATCCACACTACCAGGATCTACAGCTCTGACATCGGAATGTCATTCGGACTTGAGAAATGTGGCCGCATGGTGACTAAAAGAGGAAAGGTAATCCACACAGAGGGGGTCTCACTCCCAGAAGGAACAATAGCAGACATTGAGGACAGCTACAAATACCTTGGAATTCCACAGGCAAATGGCAACCTTGACGAGGAAACAAGGAAAGCAGCCACAGCCAAATACCTCCATCGAGTAAGGCAAGTCCTAAGAAGTCAGCTCAATGGCAAGAACAAGTCCCTAGCCATTAACAGCTACGCCCTACCAGTAATCAGATACCCTGCAGGAATCATACGGTGGCCAAAGGAAGATATACAGACCACAGATATCAAGACACGGAAGCTCCTAACCATGCATGGAGGGTTCCATCCCAAGTCCAGCACCCTGAGACTGTACACTAGCCGTAAAGAAGGAGGCCGAGGACTAGCGAGCGTGAGAGCCACTATCCAAGATGAAACATCCAAGATCCATAAGTACATCAGGGATAAGGCCCCAACGGATCACGTGCTCAGTGAATGTCTCAGACAATGGGCATCAAAGGAAGATGAGGTGCTGGAGGGACCATCATGGGAGGACAAGCCCCTACATGGGATGTACCACCGAAACATAGCTGAAGTAGCTGATATCCAGAAATCCTACCAATGGCTAGAAAGAGCTGGTCTGAAGGACAGCACAGAGGCACTGATCCTGGCTGCACAAGAACAGGCCTTGAGCACCAGAGCAATAGAGGCCCAAATCTACCACACCAGACAAGACCCCAGGTGTAGATTGTGCAAAGAAGGTCCTGAGACAATCCAGCACATAACTGCAGGGTGTAAGATGCTGGCAGGTAAAGCATACATGGAGCGCCATAACCAAGTAGCTGGAATAGTGTACAGGAACATCTGTGCAGAGTATGGACTGGAAGTCCCAAGATCCAAGTGGGAAACACCTCCAAAGGTGGTAGAGAATGACCAAGCCAAGATCCTCTGGGACTTCCAGATCCAGACAGACAGAATGGTAATGGCGAACCAACCGGACATTGTGGTGGTGGACAAAGAGCAGAGGAAAGCCGTTGTGGTTGACATAGCCATCCCAAATGATGGTAACATTAGGAAAAAGGAACATGAGAAACTTGAGAAATATCAAGGGCTCAGAGAAGAGCTGGAGAAGACCTGGAGAGTTAAGACTTCAGTGGTACCTGTGGTCATTGGAGCACTAGGGGCAGTAACCCCCAAACTGGAGGAGTGGCTGAAACAGATCCCAGGAAAAACATCTGACATCTCAGTCCAGAAAAGTGCAGTACTAGGAACAGCAAAGATACTGCGTAGAACCCTCAAGCTCCCAGGCCTCTGGTAGAGGACCCGAGCTTGAAGGGAAAAAGAGACCACCCACGGGGGGTGAGGAAAAGTTTTTTTTTTTTTTTTTATATATGTAATAGATCGGTTTTATATAGCGCTTTTCTAAACACTCAAAGCCGCTTAACATAGAAAATTCACAGCACACACACACAAAGCCATCTTTATATATATATATATATATATATATATATATATATATATATATATATATATATATATATATATATATATATATATATATATATATATATATATATATATATATATATATATATATATATATATAGAGGTCCTTTGCGCTCCTGCTGTTCACTACCTGTGCGGTTCTTTTTTATCACTCACTCATTCACACAGACACACGCGCACACACACACACACACACACACACACACACACACACACACACGCACACACACACACGGCTAATTTTATTGGATGAAGGAATGCGCAAAACTTACTTTGCTTATGCAAAAACGGGGAAATTCTCCAGGCTGTTAGGGCCCTGAACTCGCTACCCCCTTCTGCGTAGCGTGCGGCACTGTTGCGCTATTTTCGGGAATGTCTGCTGTACGCGCACTTGCTCTTTTTTGTTTTTTTCTTTTTGTGCTCCTCTTAATTATTTATTTATTGTTGTGTTATTTATTCATTATTTATTCAGCACGCTTTTGTTATACTTGTTTACTGTTTGTCTGTTGTGAGCCATGTCTTGTCACCGTGGGATAGGGGGGAACGAAATTTCGGTTTCTTTGTGTGTCTTTGGCATGTGGAGAAATTGACAATAAAGCTGACTTTGACTTTGAAATTATGCTTCTCTTTGGGTCATCTTTATTTTAAAACACTTATCGTAGTTTTTAAGTAACGTGTATGCATCTATACGCCTAAATATTGTCGTCCAATCTATCTACTGCAATTTCACATTAGATTGCTGTTTGAAATGTACTTTTATTATTATTATTTTAATAAGCAGTAATGTTAAAACTTGTCTGGTGTTTGATTCCTTGTTTTTATATTCGCCAATTGAAACATAAAAATGAGCCATTTGGTTAACTGCTTTATATGACAATATGTATGTATATGTGTTTCACGTTGTCATATGAGTTGGTGATTTTTATTTTCAACCTTTTATACAGACACAAAATCATTCGGTATAATAACACCATCAACTACAATCCAACAAATACACAATTAAAACATCAATGTCGGCATAACGTGTGACGACTGGCATAACAGCAAAGCTGTCTGTCACTCACTCGTGAATCTTCGGGAACGAAGCTGAAAATGGCCATGTACCTAATGGAGTGTCCGAGTGACGTTACAGATCCAAGAGCCAATCAGAAAGTGGGGGTGAGGGCGGTTGCGGCACTCATCACGTTCATTTAAGCTTTTTCCCTCATGAAGTGAGTGGCCTGTTATTAGGAACAGCTGAAAATGGCGGTGTACCTAATGAAGTGTCCGAGTGACGTCACAGAGCAAACAGCCAATCAGAAAGTGGGGGTGAGGGCAGGTGTGGCACTTTTCACTTTCCATGAAGCTTGCTGCTTTTGATTTTCTTCTTTGAAAAGGTTGTGCTTTACTTATAGTTGTTGAAATTTGTTGAGTGCAATAAAAACAGGAACTAAGATCACGTCAAACAAACTATGGTTCCTAAAAGCCTATTCTATTGGCCTGCCTGTAACTCTCAACCTCAGCTCAAGCGTTCATACATGACATTAAAGCAAAAGGTCTTTTGCTAAGGTTTTCTTTTATTATGCGTTTTCATTTCATGAAATTGTTTTTTGTTAGTTTTGCTTTACTACAATTTCAGGACAAAAATGGACCAAATCCAAACCTGCTCAGTGAAAATGGAAGGAAGGAATGACGGCATGAAAACGAGGCGACATGATGGCAGTCGCTTGCAGCAAAAGATTTGTTGACATTCAAGCGAGACGCAAAATGAAATGCCGGCACGCCATCGTCGCTCAGTTGCCAGAACAGCTCGCCGAGTCATCTCGTCGCTCACACGTGACTCTCGTAGAAAACCCGGCAGGGCGGCGGCGGCGGCCCGGCGGGACACTCGCCGGGGCTCCCTTGGGGGTGCTCTTGGAGGGGCGCGGCGGGCGGCGGTTCCAACGGCGGGTGCACCGACACCTGGATGGCGATGCGCTGCTGCGGCTGCTCCCGGACCGTGGAGTTACGCGAGTCTGCGGCGGGCGACGGGCTGCGCTCCAGCTGCCGGCCCCGCTGTCGCTGCCGCTCGCGCATAAGACCGAGCGCGTCTATGGGGCCGCCGCCGTCGGTGGGGCGCCGGCCCTCGGGCCCCTGCCTGAGGAACGTGTGCCTCATCTCTTCCACGCCCACCACCTCCAGGATCTCCTCCATGAAAGTGCGGCAGTTCATGATGAGCGGCGGCAGCGGGATGCTGCGCGCCAGCTCCTCGATGTAGCGCGCCAGCTCCATGGTCTTGAACTGCGTCACCTTGGCCAGCTCCACCGTCTTGGTGGATGTGATGATGGGGATGCGCTTGGCGATCTCAAAGGCCTTCTGCAGCTTCTCCGCGCCCTCGGTGCGGAAGAACTCGTTGATGGCTTTCTCCGTCTTCTTGAGGTGGCTGCTCATCATGCACAGGCGCGTGACGTTGAGCACCATGATGATGGTGAAGGTCACCAGGCACACCACCATGTAGTAGACGCCCATGTCGCCTGTGGCTAAGACCACGCGCAGCGTCACCGTGCAGTTGGAGGCGCCGTGCGCGTTGGACGCCACGCACGTGTACTTGCCGCGGTCGGCGAATTCAATGGCGCTGATGTTGAGGACGCCATTCTCCAACAGCCACCACTTGCCACCTGAACGCCGGCGGTACAGCAAACCCAGCAAAACATGAAGAAGCGCTTGACCGTACTTGCTCCGAGAGTAGTTCTTCCGGTTTTATTGAAGAGAGAATGAATTTCACGTCAAAAAGGAAGCACCAACTGATGAGTCGCGCTTTCATTTGGCTCAGTCGCAACTGTGTAGGACATGCGATCGATCGATCGACCGCGCGACACCATCGGCCATCATTTACATTTCTTCCGCTCTCAACAATTAGTCAAAAGTTCTTGGAACCAGCCCGTTCTATCGAGCGCATCTTACCGCCACCAGCGTCGGCGTGGATGAGGTCGCCGTGCGAGTTGAACCACTTGATGCTGGGGAAGGGCTCGCCGGTGACGTTGCAGTCGATCAGCACGCAGCTTCCCTCGCGGGCGATCAGCTGGCTCGTGGCGGCCAGCGCGGCCGGGACGGACCCATCTGCGCCCTCCGTCACGTCCGTGCCGCTTCCGTCTCCCGACGGGGCGGCAGTGTGGAAAGCCACAAGGCACACAACAAGCACAAGGTTCAGTCCAGCGGCCCGCAACATCTTTTTGTGGGCTTGAGACTGTCAGCGTGTCACAAGGTCATTCCTCCGTCCGGCGGCGCCACGCTCGCTGATTGGCTATCTGGGTTGAGCAGCGGGAAACATCTCACTGAAAACAAGATGTTAAAAATGAGCCCACACTAACAGTTCGACATAGCTCCTCACAAATTCAATTCAATTGTCGTGCTTAAAGCCACTTGAACGCACAGGTATTCGGAACGCACGTTAAGTTATCGCATTCAATTTGGTGTCAGCCCATCACGAGCCGCAGACTGCTCAGGTCGAGCGGGACCACTTTTTGAGCTTCCGTGCTCTCTACGGCCTTAGCAAATATAACTGCCGTATTGGCCCGAATATAAGACGATTCGTTGAAATAAAACCGAAAAAGGGGGCTTCGTCTTACATTCGGGGTCTTGACAAAGGCTTTTTTCAAACTTGAGTCTTGGAAAAAAAGGGGGTCGTCTTATAATCGGGGTCATCTCATATTCGGGCCAATACGGTAATCCATTCACAATGACCCCCAAAAGCTCGTGTGCGACAAAGTAGATTTTCTCCACAAGTCTAGTATGTCTTATAAACGTTTCGATGCAGCATTAGTTGTTACTTGGAACAACTAATGAGTTGTTTGCCTAGAGGTTGTAAACTCATCCCACCAACAACAACAAAAGGTGAGACGTCTGATACAAATTACAGAAGGAAGTACACACACGAAGTTTTCAAATGCGAGAAGCAAAATTGGAAAAAATGTGACTTCGTTACTTAATTGCGACCACCGTTACCGGTTTTTCCTTTTGCGGCCAAACATTTCGGCTGGCTGAAAACGACAAGGCGACAGAGGGTGGGGAAAAAAAGCGGCGCCGTTTTCTTCCTGGCCTCGTTGCAAAAACCAACGAACGGGCCGACCACTGACTACATTGTAATATTACGAAACACATAATCGCAGATAGCGGCGCTTATGCGCAAGGGGATAAATTACACTTTGATTTAATATACATTGCTACATCTTTATTGAGAGTGCGGCGTTCAAACGGATGTGGGATACGGCTATGATCTGGATCTGGTGTTTCTTTGTCACGGGACCCTCCGGAGCAAGCGCGAGCGCAAATAAAGCGGACGGAAATACAACATATCGGCTGCTTCTGACCCGATGTGGCGACGACAAAACGACAGACATTTCACCTTTGTTTGTTTAAAAAAAACATGTTTTTTTTTTTACACGTCTCCTCCCAAATAATGTCGCAGTGGTCTCGCGTTGAACACAACGGAAATGCTGGCAGCTGCCCACAAGTCGACGACCTTCGCGTATCGGTCGGAAGCGCCGAGGTAACGTGGCGAGGCAATTTCGCCTGTTCTAGGGTAACTTCGGTTTTTTTTTTTTTTGTACTCACAACAGGGCTTGTCAGCTGGGCCAAGATGGGGCTACGATGCTCGCTCGAGTCGGGACCTGTCAAGCGAGCCGCTTTCTTCATGCCTCGAACTGCTTGGCCACAGAGGGGCGCTCCAGTGCTGGCTGCACCAGTTGCTCCTTATCAACGAGTCGCAATCAAATCTTAAGCGTTTTCTGTCCCAAAGTTCAAAGGGCCCACTTTCAGTTGATAGCTGTGCTTTGCTTTTACATGGCCTTCTGCCTTCGAGGGCACTTTCCAACTCTCTTTCGTCTCTGACTCCGACCCACAGGTTGACAGCTTTTGTGCGACGGGCGGCTGTGACGTATGGATGCAGAGTGCGCATGCGCGAATGGAAGCGAGGCAGGAGGAGCAAAGCAAGGAGCGAGTTGATAGCAGCAGACTCCGCACGTACCAAATTGAACTACGACTGCAGTGCGCCCGCCATCTGTTTCCCTGGACTTTATGTCAATCTGAGATTGTATCATACAGAAAAAAAATATTGCTTGTGTATGTTAAAAAGAAAAAAAAACGACACAAAAAGAAGAGCTTGCGGGGGGCGGACAATTGCAAGATTGAGGGGAAAAAATTGGCAATTAAATTATTTTTGCGGACAGTTCATCCCAAATCACGAGGAGGCCTCTTTGATGAGTGCGGCGAGACGACCAAAGGCCTGTTGGAAGACAAATGAAAAACAATTCTGTGTTTTGTGTAGCGTGCGTGTGTGTGTGTGTGTGTGTGGTTGTGTGGTTGTGTGTGTGTGTGGTTGTGTGTGTGTGTGTTTTTGCATCATGTGCATACCAGGTCAATCTGTTCCGGCGTGGATAGCGAATACGCCGCCCTGACATGAGAACATGGCTCGTCGCTGTCGATCATGAACACGCCGCCTGGGACCAGCAGCACCTTTTCAAAAGCAGGACATGTACACGCGCGACACGGTCAAGCAGTCTTCTTGTTGCAAAGCAAAATGGCGTGCTTCATCATGGTGAACAGACCTCTTTCTCCAAGGCCTTCTCCATGATAAGCTGCCTGGTGTCACTGACGCCCATCAGCTCCATCCACAGAAACATCCCGGCCGAGGGACTGTGCCATTTGGCCAAACCTGAGCATGTTCAACGACACAAATTGCACACGGAAGCAAACAAGCTTTAGAAATGGTTCTTCTTCCAAAAGTCTCAGGAATCCTTCAGATGGGTTCAGTCTTGTTTCTTTATGCATGCGGAGCGTACCTGTGAGCCACTTGTGAGCGGAGCTAATCATGGCGTCGCGCTGTTTTCTGTAGAACTCACTCACCCTGTCACAAGACGAAGAAAAAAATGCTGGCTTCCAATATCTGTTTTTTCCAAACGCTGCGGCGACAACGTACCCGTCTATGTGCTGAAGGAAGCCATCTTGTCCCCAGCTGTGCAACAGTTGCGACACCATGAGCTGAGAAGGAAGAGACGGAGGTGGACTCAGGATCAAACCGTGGCAACATTCCAAATGCTTTCAGTCATATTCACATCTTCCCGCAGGCGTCTCGAACCTTCACAATGATTAGCAGAGCTGGGCAATTATTTGAAATTTAATTGTGATTTCAATTTTGTGAAACGACGCGAGAGAGTGGTGGCAAATAGGGCTCACCTGCGTGAAGGTGCTGGTGTGCATGGTGGAGGCCTGGATGTGCAGCACCACCCGCTCGACCAGCGGCTTGGGACCCGTTACAAAGCCCATCCTCAAGCTGAGACGGGTAAAAAAAAACCTCTAATGAAGACAAACGTGAGCACGGCAGCGGCGGCGGACAACGGATTATGATGCGGCGTACCCCGAAGACAGAATCTTGGAAAAGGAGTCGGTTCTGATGACGCGGCCGTCCACGTCCATGGAGAGGAAGGTCGGCGCCCAGGGCTTGTCAAACTGCAGGAAGTAGTACGGGTCGTCCTCGATGATCAGCATGTCGTACAACCTCGCCAGCTGCGCGTGAGGACAAAATCATCCAGTGAGCACCGTTGTCGAGAGGTTATTTGCATCTCAACAGTTATAAATCGTTTAAAAAGGTGCATGGTAATAAAAATTGATAGCAATATCTCTCTTTTTTTTTTTTTTTTTAAATGATGAGGCCGGCGGGCCAAATCTAGCCCCCACCGGGCCTCGACTTTGACACCTATGCCTTAGGATATGCGTGCTCATGCTAAGATGAGAAATTCATCATTTTGACACGTGCTCACTGTTCAGAAAAGATTCTTTGCCATCGGTCAGAGTTTTGTGAACGGATGGAAAAGGCACCTCGTAGACTTCCCTCTTCCTCTGCTCCGTCATGGATGCCCCCGTGGGGTTCCCCCCGTTGGGGATGGTGTAGAGCAGCTTGGGCCTGCGAGCGTCCGACGGGTCCCAGTGGGACAAGACCTCCTTGAGGGCCGCCGGTATCATGCCGTGCTGATCGCTGGGCACGTTGATGATGTTGCAACCCAACGGCTGGAGCTGGGTTGAAAGACACGCGGTGGAGGATGGAAGAGCTTTCAGCAAAAACATAAAAGGCCCTTGCGGCGGGAGACGCCGGCTTACCGCCGCCAGTGTTCCGGGGTAGGTGGGCGAGTCCAGCAGGACGTCGTCTCCTGGATCGACCAGCATCTCGAACACCTGCCGCATGACGTGGAAGATGAAACGGTGCCGGGAAGCAAGAAAAAGAGGGGGCGCTACCTTGCAGAGTCCCTCCTGGCTCCCTGTGGTGACACACAAGTCCATCTGTCCCCGCTCGGGACTGTAGGACGCCGTCGGCGGGTCGTGGAGACTCTTCTGCAGGTTCTTCATCCACGTCAGCAGCTCGGGGATTCTGCGTCGAGGGTACGCGTTTCCATGAAATGTCAGACAGGCTTAAAAGCGACATTCCAAAAAAAAGGTTGCAGTTCACGTACCCGCTGGAGGCAGAGTACTGAAGAGCCCTTTTCATGGACACCTGGTCGAAGGAGACGTCTGGGCCGTTCTTGACCTTGATGGTGGCCGACTCAAAGGGGAACGTGTTGGGGTTGGGCGCACCTGCGGCCAGCGAAATCAGCGACGGGGGCGAGCGCTGCTGCAGCTCGGCTTCAGACGCACGTGAGAGCGGGGGTTCAAAAACAAATACAAGATTGGGCATCTGCATACTTTTTGTCGGTATTGTGTCATATTTACCATGGGGGGGGGGGGGGTATTTAAAATTGTATATGATATTTTATTATTTGAAAGTGAACACTGCAAACACATTGCGTGTTTTATTTTTTTGCAGGGCACACTCACTCAGCATTCTGATGGGCGACGGTTTCCTTGCTGCACTGACAGCTGTGAGGAAACGAGCATAATTCATGTTTCCCGTCGGAAGACTTCCTCAGCAACCACCCGGGATCTCCGTTCACGTGTTCCTAATAATTAGATCGGCCTTTTTTGAAACCTCCAGAACTTCTCAACTCCTCCTGTAAGAAAACAGACAGATGACAAGCTGAGTTCAGCACCGTAAGTCAATATTGACGCTTCGTTATGACGTCAGTGACCTTGCGTAACACTAGCTCGGTCGAGTGAAGAATTAGTTAATTTCGTAAAGGACAACGAAATGAATAGTGAATAAATAAAACACACACGCCCAGTCACGCTCGGAAAGACAGGACAGGACAGGACAGGACAGGACGAGACGAGACGAGAACTCTGCGTGGCTTACGAATTCCAAAATCAGGCGCTCCTATACAGCCCTCTGCCAGTAGAGGGCAGAGAGCGTCAACAAGACAGCAAGAAATGGCCGGAAGTTGATGTTTAATTGCGTGTTGTTAGCGTTAGCTTCTACCCCAATATTTTTAACTTCTGCCTCTATTTTGTTCTCTTCAAGGTTAAACTCACGCGCATTGAACGCGTTGTAGCCGCTAAATCCCACTTTAATGTTGACTAACATAACACTCGTCGTTATTTTGCAGCGGAAGTCAAACCTTTGTGGACTTACTTTTTCATGCGTTTGCTGCCATGAAGTAGAGCCGCTGCAGTAACTTCAATGGGGAAAAGAAAAGACGTGGTTCATTCCAGGTTTCCCTGTGAGTGCCTACTCCCTTGATGAGAATCTAATGTCTACGTAACATCTTTTGACCCTGCAAGGCTCCCAAAAATGGCTAGGTGCTGGATCAAACTGACCTATTCATGTTTCTGTGCAGGCGAAGGTAACGTGGGGCTGCATGGCATGCACAAACACAAGCATAAAAAACACAAGAGGCACAAGAGGAAGCACCAAGGCCTCTCTGAGATTCCAGAGCCCGTCGTCATCCCTCGCCCGCCCCCGCAACTGCGACTCAAGATCAAGCTGGGAGGACAGACGCTAGGGACAAAGAGGTGAGACGGCCACCCGTTCGTTACATTCAGTTGCGCATCCGCGTTAATTGCTCTTTTGACCCTTCCAGTGTTCCTACTTTCACCGTGCACCCTGGTGTGGCTTGTCCTCCCTCACCATTGATGATTGTGGACGACGACGATGACAACGATGACGACGACGACGATGAGGAGGAAGATGACGAGCCTTCTGTGCCTCTGGAGCAGTATCGGGCCTGGCTGGGTGAGAACAAGTAAAAGATACGATGTCGTGTTCTGCCAACAGCCTTTTTGCCTGGAGCTCCTTTCCCGCTTCATATACTCGTTAATGGAACATTTTAATTCACCATTTGGTGGCTTGAGCACCTGGCTCCAAAAAAGTCCATGTGCCTGTTCAGACTGTCTCGCCTGTCTCAGATGAAGACAGCAACATGGCCACGTCGCCTCTGCCTGACATGGACTCTGACTCCATGTTGGGAGTGCCCGTGGACGAGGAGGAGAGGTGGCTCGACGCTCTGGAGAAAGGTGAGCTTGACGACAACGGCGAGCTCAAGAAGGAGGTTGACGAGTCCCTGCTCACGGCTCGACAGGTGAGGAGGAAGGAGGAGTTTGGGGGGGGTGTACACGTTTGTTTTTTTTTTTGCTCACAGACACCTTGCGCTTTTCAGAAAGCACTACTCCACAAGCAGCAGATACAGCCCCTCCTGGAGCTGCCCATGGGCTACAAAGAGAAGGAGATGACCGTCGAGATGATGCAGAAGCGGGAAGAGCGCGCTCGCAAGCGGCGCTTGCAGGCGGCCAAGAAAGCGGAGGAGAACAAGAACCAGACCATCGAGAGACTCACCAAGACCAGCAAGGCCAAGATCAAAAGCACGCGAGAGAAGAAGTCCAAGCTTAGCCAGTGTCCCATCGTCCGCTACAGTGACTCGTCCCGAGGCGCGACCATCTCCTTCCCCGCCGGCGTCCTCGCCCCTGCGCCGCACCCTCCGCCGCCTCTGGTCCCCCCCGTGAGCTGCGGGGTGAGTGGCTGCTCCAACCCGAAGAAATACAGCTGCTCCAAAACGGGCGTCCCTCTGTGCAGCCTGCAGTGCTACAAAAGGAACATGCAGGCAGTTTGTTGACAGGTCTTCTTCTCACTCATGGACAACCGAATAACATCACTTTGAGGAAAGAAGACCCGCTTGCTGCAAGCTGGTAGTCGGCCCCAGTTGAAGTCGACCGTGAAGATAATTCATGTAATGTATAGCTTGCGAAATCTTCACTGCTCCTTTCCTTGGCTGGATTTCCTTTTTCACACCCAGAGTGCTTTCTTCAAAGGAACCAAGGTTATTATAGATCACAAAAACTCATTAAATCACTCCCAAAAAAAATCTGATTCACAAACTATTACCTTTAAAAAAAAAAAAAAGTGCTTCATCGTGCGTTTATGAAACTTAAAACCGTAATCAGTGAAAATGTTCCTCATTTTTTCAATTAAGCTTCAGTTAGTTTTGAAAGAATTTTGCTACAGAAAAAGGAAGGTCACACATTCATTTGATAATTACACAATGCTTTTTTAATCGTTATTCTCGCAATAGTCAGATACTCCACATATGTAAAAAAAAAAAAAAATCTAATCTAAAAGTATTTTGTAAAAAAAAAAAAAAAAAAAACAACCGTCAAAACCAATCTCACACTAAGTCGCTGCATCAAGTGGCCAAACCAAAGGAGAGTCTGAAGGCCATCTCCACAGGAACCTCTGGTACAGAGTCGTGAAAGCACACATAGAACTCTTGAGGAACGGGCTCCAGCAACAATCGCCTGAAAGGTGGAAAGAAAGCGAGATCCAAACGTAAGCTCCAACGTCCACACGGAGGAACGTCGCCTTCCGGACCGGGCCGGGCTGGACCTACCCGATGACCCAGTACGTCAGGGTGGGTGCGGCTTTCGTCTGTTCTGTCCAATTTTTAGGTACAAACTGGAACAAGACTCCGTGCTCTTTGACCGGGCCCACGCCACCAGCCGCCGGCTGTCTCTAAAGGGGCAAAGGCCACCACACAAAAATGTCATGACTAAGTTGCTGCTGCCCTGTGTGTTCATGTCCAGTTTTTGGAGGATTTTTAATTGTGTGGAATTCATGCTGCTAGATGGATCAAATTTTGTGGTATGGCTAAACATTTGTTTCAATATGCAGCGTACAATAATTCTATCTTGTTCTGCGTTTTGTTCGACAAAATCTTACGCTTTGGTTGAACATTAACGTTTAAAAAAATGTGTTGGTTATGGTTTGTTAGAACATTCTGAGGTATAAAAATTTCAATATTTTCTTCTCTTTTTTGAAGTGTCAATTTTACACACTAAAGTTCAAGTGGGTGGAACAAAAAAAAAAAAAAAAAAAATCATGCTTACTTGCAGCGACATGCTTTCTTTGAACACGGCCCGAATGGACAGGCAGCAGCGGTAAAAGTTGCCAACGAGCAACGGGTGAACGGATCCGCCGAGCTGAGCCTCGTCCGTTAGCGTGGGCGCGATGAAGATCCCCTGGACCGTTTCCATGAGCAAGTAGTGGAACAAGATGTTCTCGGCACCGACGCTCAGCCTGCCGCGCGCACCATCGGACGGGAAGGTTCAGCTCGGCGTGGGAACCTTAGCCGGAAAATGTGGGGACGCGCGAACCTGCTGGCGCTGGGCATCTCGTCCGCATCCCTCCTACTCAGAGTCTTCATGAGTGTGCTCAGGTAGAACGGGTTGGAGCGCTTTGTCCACTGGGCCTGATGGAGGAAAAATGCAACAAGCAATGATCCTCATGGCAGGGTGCTTCGTTTGTGACGAATCATGGAATCGCTGGAGAACTTGCCCCGGTGTCCGTGTGTCCCTCACCCCGCCAATCTTGGGTCTTCTCCCCAAACAGGCCGTCTAGATGGGCCTGGGACGGCGGGCCAGCTTGGAGGAACCAGTCTGCACAGAACAGGCGCGGAGCAGCGGGGGCGCTCAGGCGGTCTTCGACAGCTTCCTCCAGAATCGCCAATCGTAGCAGCGTGGCCTTGGCCTGAACATGCGGCGTGGTTAGCGACCCGCCGCAGACCCACAAACTGTCACGTGGCCGCGAGCGCCGCACCTGATTTACGTAAACGCAATCGGGGCCCGGAGATGCATCGGAATGCCTCGCGCGGCCTCTGGCCTCCAGCAGCACGCACTGCAGCCAGCACCCCTGACATGCACACATTTAGCAGAACAAAAGAAAAATCCCCAAATGTTCACCTGCAAATTTGAAAACGCTCACGTATGATATTGATTGGGGAAAAAGAAAAAGAAGACATTTCATGATACTTATACAGTACTCACTTACTACTATTCCTCGATACTGAAGGTCCCTCTTGACTTTGCTACTCACCGAGCCCACGATGAGAAGGAAGTGTCGTCGTGGAAGGGGACCCTGAAGAAAGACCTCGCGCCAGATGAGCACTTGGCCCGTCCGCCGCCACTCGGCGGACAGCAGGCGGTAGTGGCGCATGTACAGACACACGTCCAGCAGGTCCTCTTTCGGGAGATGACCGGCGATCAGGTACGACTGTTGAGCGCAAGCCCCAAAACCTTTTTGGCCACTTTGAAGGAAAGAGCTGCACGCCCCAACGCTTGGACTCACCTTGTAGAAGAGACAAGAGCCCAGGATCCCGTAGAGACGCCTCAGGCCAAAGGAGTCGTCCGACTGACGGGCGAGGGGGGGAGAAAAAAACTGAAGACAATTGGAGCGCCGCGCCACAAGTGGAAATTGCATGCCGGCTCACCATTTCTCCAAAATCAGAGGCCTCAAAGTCACTGAGCACAGAGTCCACGTTTGTCTGCAAAGATACCACACGTTGAAAAGTATTGATTACGTTTTTGAGGAGAATTGAATTGATTACATTTTTAAGGAGAACATTCAACAGCATTCATTTGTTTGATGTTTTACAGTGAAGCCCCTTTTACTGCAGCTGTTGGATTTGTAGTTTTGCGATTGAGCAATTTTTGGCCACTAGATGGCGACACTGTGTCGATTGGACAGAATTGAAACTACAAAGCGTTTCAACTCAGCTCAGTTTTTGCTGAAGATCAACGAGTGTGAAACATTTTTTAGAGCTGCTTTTTACGCCTGCCTGCAAAAAGTGATATGTAGGTTCATTTTATAATGTATATCTATTTCGAGTGTGAGTTTGTTTAAAAAAAAAAAAAAAAGCGAGACTGTCAACCATTGCGTTGGCTTTCTCTCCCTTACATTTGTTTTTGTTTTTTTAAATCTCTGACGCTTTTAATGTCTTCTCAAATCCTTTCAGCGCTGAAAAGCGATGTAGTCTCTCACTTTGACTCGTACGGGCAGCGTGAGCCAGCGCACGGCCGGCAGCCCGTCCAGGAAGATGTTCTCGGAGTTGTCAGCGGGCGGCGCCGGGGGAGAATGTGACGCTCGTAGGAGCCGCAGGAAGAACAAACGGAAGAAGTGGTCCAGCTGCGCCGTGCCCTCCGTCCTGCCGAAGGCCCTACGGGAGAGGCACCCGTCAAACGCAACGTCGAGCGCTTGTGGTTTTGCGCGTGCGTGCGACCAACCTTTCCAAGGATCCATGCGTGAATCGTAACGTCCGCACGACATCGCCCACCAGGGATTGCAGGCTCAGCAAAGGAACCCTGAAAGGAAATTTGACAGTTGTTTGCGCTTCGAGCATCAGACAGGAAACTGTTTGCAATATAAAAGCAATTTGATTTTTTGAGCCTCAACATTGTGATCTTTTTTTTTTTTTTTTTACTAACACTAGAAATAAATCAAAAAATCTGCCACAACCCGACCGCATGCAGCAGCCCTATACCTCTCAGCAGGAAGTCCAAGCACCAGCAGGGCGTGGCCTTCTTTCCAGTAGCCCACGTGCACCAGATGCTTGTCCAGCAGCAGCGTGGAACTAAAGGAGCAGTCGAGCAAAAAGAGCAGTTCCGAGACATCAGAACATATTACTTCAGTCCTAGCGACTTAACCCCGGCTCCCAGAATCGCTTTTGAAATGTCTGTTTCTGGTCACAAAATGACAGAATGCTTTGAGGTGTGACTCCTATAAAGCCAGCCGAGCGTACCTGACCACGTGAGCTCCCGTGACGCTGTCCAGCATGTCGCACAGAGTCAAGAAGATCCCTCTGGCGCCCTTGAGCCGGGCGGCCGCCTCCGACGCCGGGTACTGGTACAAGATCTCCTCCTGCGCGCAGCAGAACGGACACGTCCGTCTTTTTAACGACGGCACGAGATACGGCTTCTGACGGACTTTGAGATGGACCTCGTCCTGCGGGGACTTGGTGTCCATTTTGAGCGAGAGGTACATGAGCGCGTGCGGGATGTGCGCGGCAAACGTCTGCGTTTCGGACGCGTCATCCCCGAGCAGCGGACGCGTCGGCGGGCTGATGGGCGCGGAAGGTGCGGCAGCGCCACTCCTACTCCAGGGTGTCGCCAAGGTCAGCCTCACCTGAAGGAGGAGGAGATACTTTTCAACAAACACAATGAAAACAGTTTTCAGAATCAAAACCGTAGAAAACAAACAAACAAAAAAAATCATCACCCTCCGTTTTAAGATTTACAAATGTCAAAATGACTCCAAGTTTTGCTTTTGTTTGTCCCACACCTGAGATGGTTCCGCAATGCCCGCCAGAACTTGCTCGATGTTTTCAGCGTTCACCTCCACGTTGCCCACGGCAACGAGGACATCGCCTAAAGGGCAGAGCAGTTTGATGAAATGAGACTAAAGGCCCTATATGGGTTGCCGTGACAACCATCGACGGTACTAACTTCCCAGACGTCACCTAGTTAGGCTCACTGATTACTCGAGGTGAAAAGTAATGACCTCATTGATTGTGATTTTAAAAGTAAGTCGATTCGATGACAAGTTACTTTCACATTTTCCTCTCACCAATTAGGACGTGACCGCACTTGCTGGCCGGGCCGCCGGGAATCAGACCGTCCACCGTCAGTCTTTCCTCCCGTCCGATCGCGGCGCCATTCCGCTTACCTGGACGACGCACCACCCCCAGCAAAGCCTCCAGCAGAGGGAGAGCACCCGAGTCACCGACGCGTTTCGGGTCGAGGTAGACGCACACGGTCTTGAGCTTCGTCTTTGAGACGGACGCTGATGGCATCCAGCCCTCCCTCGTGTCTCCTCGATTCCCGGAGTCACGTCTTCTTTCCGAGATCCGAGCCCGCAAACTTTGGTCGGCCGCAGCCTCCTCTTCTTCTTGGCTCAGCGCCAAATAGAAGAGCTCGCCATTTTTCTGGACGTTGTCCGGCCGTTCGGGGTGCGGGTCACTGGAAGCACACAAGTTCTAAGACGTTAGAACATGGATAAACAACATCAGCCCAACGACTCAATGCTTCTGAACAGACATAAAACATGAAAATCACTACGAATCATTGAAGTTCCACAATTTTAATCGCTGTGCCATAGCATAGAAGTGCCAAAAATATATTCATTGTACCAAATAGCAGCACAGTATAGGCAATCCCTCAGAGGATGAACTTTTGTCTCACGCCTTAAAAAAAAAAAAGAAATCACTGCACATCACTGCTTGATTTCCTTTCTTGTCTATGCGTCATTATATATCCATTTTTAAATGCATCTTCGTTGTTGTTGTTGTTGGTTTTTTTTTGGCTTCTTACTTGCTCGATGACATATTGTCCCCGCGACAGTCATCAAAACAAAAGGCCACCCGCCATGTCGGAAGAGCTCCCTTCCCTCAGATGTGGCGTCCACGGTACTGAGCAGCACACGTTTCTGAAGTAAGTCACTATTTAAGGAGGAAAAACTCAGGAACTTTGACTTCTTTTAAACGATCCAGTCTCGCGCGGAACGCAGCGCTGTCGCCTTTGTGACGTCACAATTGAGCCCGAAATGCGTTATGTCATCGCAAACTGTCCTGAAATGTCCTTATTATTCTCTTCGTGATTGAGTATATCGGAAATGCCTAATTTAATTCTTGAAATTGGTCTGAAATTCCTGCTTATTGTTGACACAAATTTCACTCGCTCGCTTCCTGTGCAACGGTTTTAGTTTCCGGCTAGGAACATTAGTCATCAGAATTTGTGGACATAGTTTCAGCGTGTCTTTTTTTTTTTTTTTAATCCGGTAAATGATCAAACTATTCTGTGTACGTACAATGTGAAATTTGTAAATATGCTTACGCATGGAATTAAATCTCTTTTTAAAAAGTACCCACACCACCACTTGTCTGGTGATCTGTGAGCGGATTGGCAGCCAGCGTGTGCGTGACGTCATACACAAGCGACAACCAAGTTCGAGAATTGTTTTGGTTTCTTGGTCCTGTTCTTTGACTTGTTTTCCTTTTTTATTCATTTTTGTCAGCAGTTACAATTGATATGCAGCAGCACTAATATTTATGCTTATTAATTATCGATGATTTATTATCGGTCGAGTGTGCTAAAATGACTGCGATTGCGTCAGAGTTGAATGAAGAGCAGACAAATGGAATTCTCGAGACGATGGAGCTGCTTTGCATCGACGTGCTGGAGGAGGATAAGGTAGAGGATGTGCTACGGGGCACAGCCGAGAGAGAGCAGGCCCCCTTATCAGTAAGTTTCAAGTTGTTCCATTCCCCAATATGGCAACCGAATGACAACAATGGCAGTGCTAGCTGCCCTCTGCTTTTGTTCAAAAGAAGCTTGTGTGTGTTTTCAGAAGAACGTGTTGAGGAAGCAGCGGCACTGGGAGAGGAAGCTGGCTGCCAGGAAGAGCAAAAGAAAGGAGGAGAAACTGAGGAGGAAGCTCAATCGGCAAACAGGTAAGGATTACGGGAAAGCAAACTCCACCTTTCCTCCTCTCTTAACTATTTGCGCGTATGAAACGAAGAAGACGTGGAGCACCCGCCGCTCACCAAGCGGGTCATGAAGGCCGTCACCAAGGAGCGTTTGGCCGAGGCTCGCTCCAGTGGCGTCAAGGTGTGCGTTGACCTCGGCATGACCCACCGCATGTCTGACAAGGTGCACACGAGTCTCTCGAGCGCTGCATGTCGGAGACTTTTTCATTTGACGTCATCGGGTGTCTTGTGCCGTAGGAGACGAGTCGGCTGGCGGCCCAAATACGGCGGCTGTATGGATCCAACAAAAGAGCGAGCAAACCCTTCCATTTGTTCTTAACCAGCTTTCGCGAGAACAGTCGTCTCCTGGCGGAGTGCGTGCGCATGAACGCCGGCTTCCTCAACTACATGGTGAGTCAAGTCTTGTGAAGTCAAGTTCAAGTTGACATTCTTGTCAATTTTAATTTCAAGGAATCCCCTAAAATTGCCGACTTCAATTTGACAATTGCCATTTTCCTTTTGGGCCACAGATGGAAAGAACAGAGCAAAGCTGTCTGGACATTTTCCCTCCAGGCAGGGTCGTCTACCTCTCGCCCGACGCGCAAGAAGGTTTGTCAAGTCGCCCGGTGAAGCACGGGACCCCCCACACTCAGACTAGCACGTGTCCTTTCAGCTTTGGAGCGAGTGGACCGCAACACGGTGTACGTCCTCGGCGGGCTCGTGGATGAAAGCATCCAAAAGGTGTGGTTTGACTTTGTTTTGACTTTTGCTTTTTTGTTGGTCAGCGAACAATTATTTGATTCCCGTTATTTCATTTGTTTTGGTCGAACTTATCTGCAGACGCTGAGCCTGTCCAGGGCCGCAGAGCTGGGCGTCCGCGTGGCCCGGCTCCCGATAGACGAACACATGCAAAAGATAGCCAACCGCAAGAACTTCCACTCCAAGATTTTGGCCATCAATCAAGTCTTTGACATTCTGCTGGCCGTGTGCGACACGGGTAGCTGGACGCACGCTCTGGACAAGTGCTTCCCTGCGGGGAAGGGTTTTGCAGTCGCATCGTGACCAGCAAAGGATAAGACAAGACAAGTAAGACCACGACAAACAAGTGCGCAAACGTGCTTTTCACTTTCAGTACAGTAAATGTTGTTGTTTTTGTTATTATTTGTGAATAACTGCTCCTTAATAAAAACAAAACAAAACAAACAACAACAACAAAAAAACTGATCGGAACATTGGGTTGTCAGAATTGTGACTCGTATAAACGTGGCGAAATTTGGGCTAAATAAACCGAACCTTCGATGAGTAGCGTTTACAGCATGTTTACAGGAAGAAGGCAGTCCTCGTGCCAGAATCCGGAAATGTGCGGCGGGCCGCCGACGGAACTCCTTCTTGAGGATAAAGAGGACCAGCTTCTTCACCCACCACGACTGAAGGTCCAGACAGAGCCGCTCACCACTCACCAGGGTGGCTCTGAACCGAAAGATGGATGGCGTCAAAGCACTCAGTGGCATTTTTCAGCGGTGGTACCAAATGTCCATCCGTGTGATAATATCGAACATATGACTACAACCCTTTGACTTATAGAAACAACGAGAGTTGTAAATGTCAAGGAACCTCAGATTAGTCCCTTGCGGAACTCCAATTTTCTGCTGCTGCCGAATGAAGCTCGAGTCCAGTCACTCACATCATCTCCTTCTGCGGGCAATGCGGCCCCTCGGGGACCATTTTGATGCGCCGCAAGTTCTCCGGTGGGGTGATCTTGGTCTCCATCCGCAGGCAGCGGCGGTGTGCGTTGTAGTCGCGACCGGTGCCTGGCGTACGTGGAGATATCTCAGAAACCTCACCGCATCCTTACAATAAATACGATCATAATAACAGCACTCTCACACGAGAGGACTTTGGAAGAAGAAATGGTCTTACCGCCAACGAAGGCGAGCAGGCTGCCAAAGGCGGCGAGCAGAGCGCAGAGCTTCATGACGTCGGGTCGGCCTTCCCTTCCGTTGGACGGCTTCACGTGCGTCAGTCAACAAGTCGTGGGACAGCAACTCCGGGCAGGTTTACAGAAGGCGGTCGGCGGAGCCACCCCGGGAACGACTTGGATCGCAACTTCAAAGTTTCTCTTCCAAAAATGGGGGGGCTATATTTGTTAAAACAGCATGACTTGACAATATTACATGATAAATATAAACACAAATAACCCCCAAAAACCCGTCTATGGCCCCATTTTGTGCGTCTGAAATGAAGGGAGCAAAAAACGCGGTCACAGTTGAAACCACAAACGGTGTTGATGTCTTGCGAGCACTCCATTACGGACGGACGCGCGCACTTCCTATTTAGCATGCATGGTATGTCCAGTCAGATATGTGACCAGTCGTTTGTTTCTTTCAATTGCGATCCAGTCGTCCTCCCTACTCATGTCTGGACTTGTAAAATGTGAGCAAGCTCTGTTTATGATTTGACATATCAACGGCAACTTTCCCATCCTTATTCTCGCGGACGCCCCAGGCAGGCAGGGCAGTCGTGACCTCGTGACGAGCGGGTCACAAGCTCTTCTTTTTTCTTTCTTCTCTTCAACTTTGAAGATGTCACAAGGCGAACTCACAGTAATGCACTTGTAGACACGGCCAGCTGCCAGTTATTTATTTTTTCACAAAGACAGCGCCGAGAGAACGTAGCAGGAGGTTTTGGCCTTTCCTCAGGCCTCCACCGTGAACGTGGCCTGGCCGTGGACCTGCGTGAGAGCGCGACAGTCCAAGGTGGCGATCAGCCTGCTGGCGCCTGCTCGCTGCGGGGTGAAGAACTCGCTCCAGGTGAGAGACGCGCCTCCGCTGATCACCCTGACGGAGGCCCGATGACGTCACACACCGTAAGCCAAGACTTTGAATTGCGCCGTGGACCCACCTGTAATATTTGGACTTGGGAAGCATGAGTCCGGCTCCTTCCATGCGAATGTAGACGTCCTCCAGGCTGGTGCTCAAGGGGTTGCTGAACTCCACCGTGGCCATCATCTCCTCGCTGACCCTGCCGGTGCCCGTCACCTGACGCCGGCCGGGGCAGATGCACGGACGGGGTGAGCGCTTCCGTGGCCACCTGGACGGGCCTCGGCGCCTCACCTTGACCGTGAGTTTGGGATTGTGCAGGCGGACCATTTTCATGGCGCTGACAATCTGCCCCGTCTCCACAACCTTCCCCGTCACCATGAAGTGCAGGGTGGACTGCTCCACCAGCGACTTCATGTACTGCTTGGCCTCCACCGTCACCGATTCCTTAGCAACTGCGGGGGCGGGCGCAGCGGCGAGAGCGGAACCCGGCTGTACTTTGGTGCGAAAACAAAGTCGAACTCACGCCGGGCCTGGGACTTACAGCCGTTGGGCCCGATCTTGACGGAGGGCGTGGTGAAGAGGAACTCGGAGCTGATGACGCCGGTGTAGTAGAGCACGGTGCCGCTGACGTACGCTTCCACCGTCCGCCGAGCGTCGCTTCGATTGACCAACTTCAGATTCAGCTCAAAGTCGCGGCCCACGCTGACGTCCGCGTTGGACAGGACCAGGTCCACGTCCGCCGGAGGCAGGTCGGCCTTCTCACGTTTGCAGCTGTACGCCTCGGCTTTCTCCAGGACCGTGCGCTCCTCGGCGCTGCCTTCAGAAATGTTATTTTGTTCATTTTGCTCGCTAAGCTAACCTCACTTCTCTCGGCCACCTTCGGGGAACTTGTACTGATCCGTGATGTCGCGGCGACTCGAGCCGCCGGGAGCTTGGGTCAGAACCAAACGGCCGACGTGGCTGCGATTCACCTTGACCGGCACCGTGGTGCCGTCTTTGCTCCGGGAGTAAAACACCATGTCGCTGTTCACCTGCGGGCGGGCCAAAGCATCAAAATGCGGCCATTTTTATCGAGAGCGCCAATTGTCCATCAGGTCTGCGAAGCCGACCCACCTCGGCAAATACAAAGGCGGCGTCGAAGGGGAAGCAGATTTCGCCGTGTTTGATGGCGTGGACGGACGCCGGCCCGCATCTGTACAAGCCTTTGGGGTTGGGCGGGGGGGGGGGGGGGGGGGGGCGAGTTCGGATCACCATGTCTCAAGAGCGAGGCAACCTGTCACATTTACCATCGCTGGTCTCCTGCGGCGTGGCGTCCACAACCTGCCAGCCGCCGAAGCCGAGCGGCAGGTCCGGTCTGGACATGTAGCACTCGTTCCAGCAGTGATAGTTCCTGGCGGAGAGGAACATCAAAATGGAGCTCACGAGGCCCCATAAGCCCAAAAAAAAAAAAAAAAATCCAAAAAAGCGAGCTACCAGATGGAGTCCCTGGTCCGGCTGCGATCGATCCGACCGTCTTCGTCCAGGATGATGTCCGACCTCAGGTTGCCGTCGTTGTCGTGGGCCGAGAAGTAGTTGGTGACGACCCGCGACGGAATCCCCAGGCAGCGCAGGACTGACGAAAGAAGAGCCGAAAGCGGCGGCTTGGCACGGACGCCGGCTTTCTTGTTTTTTCTTTTCTTTTCTTTTCTTTTCTGCTGCTGACTCACATGTGTTGAAGACGGCGGCGTAGACCCAGCACTGCGCGTAGCACACGGGCGTCTTGCCGTTAGCGTAGGTGAGGAGGATTTCCGTGCTGCCGGTCCAGGCGGTGGGCGCCACGCCGTACGTGTAGTCGCCGCTCCAGTTCCCCACCAGCACGCCGCCGTCGTCGTCGCGGGAGTCCAGCTGTCGACGACATATTTGACCACGTCAGGACGATTTGGTCCAAGCGAGCGAGTCGAAGGAGCGCTGACCATGGCGGAGGCCTGTCTGGCCACCTTGATGGGGTCGCCTCTGTTGACGAGGGGCATCTGGCACCGGTCCAGGATGTACAGGCACGCATCCAGAACGCCATAGTTAAACTACACACGGGAGAAAGACACACGCGTTTGTAGTCTTTGTGTCAATAGATTTTTGACATTCCTTTGCTCAATTGTTGGGTAAAATCATGCAGCGTTGTCAAATGTGAAGTTGCTTCTTTCACTGGTTTCATTTCAAAGCCTCACAATTCATGAGTGCAAAATATTTGTTGGAAAATGAACACTAGATCGATAGATGGGCATGTTGGTTGTAGGAATAAATATAAAATACAAAAGAATACAGCATTGTTAAATGTGAACTTGCTTCTGTCATTGGTTTTATTTCAAACCGCCACAATTAATAAATAGAAAATATATGGGTTGAAAAATTGACACTAATTGCAGGGGTAGTTTGTTTTAGTAATACATACATATATCATATATATATGTTTCAAATTTGACACTAGGGGTATGTTTGCTTTAGGAATAAATAAATAACATTTAAATAAAATATTCATATTAAGGAATTTTTAGTTCACAAAATACTCAATTGTTACGATCGCTGTAACCGCTCGTATTCAAGACTTTTTTGAAGATCAACTTTTTCGGGGTCTTCCAAGCCAACGGCAGTAGAATGGGGTGTCAGTTCATTTGCAGTTCTGACAAAATACATTACTTTACACTCTCATTAAACGATAATAATCCATGAATCCATAATATTGGATTAATCGATCTTGGCTGAAAAAAAAAAAAAAAGACACTTAAAAAGCAAACCCAGAGCCATGTATGGGTGTGCGTGCGTGCGTGCGCGCGTAGTTTGGCAAGCACCTGGCCATAGTTCCAGTGTCTCTCGGCGATGTCGTCATGGGAGCCGTGGTAGATGATTCCCGTCTCGGTCATCACGCACTCGTCCCGCTCGGCGTGGTCGTCCAGGAAGACAGCGTCGGCTGGCCACACGAAAAGCCGCGTGCTCGCTCACATGCCAGTGGTCACCGCCGCTTTTGGCTCTCTCACACACTCCTCAAACATTTCCCTGAGATGCTGTCACCACTCTTTCTTTTGCTCGGAATTTGAAAGCATCTCTCGCGCACACGCTCGACTTAACTTATCCTATGAACGCCGGAAATAGTCACATGACCAACTGGAAATCAAGTCACTCACACACTAACAAAATGCTTTGGCACGCACTACTGTAACACTCTCCAAAAATAAAAAAGAATAAATAAACAAACAAATCAATAAATTGGTGCAATTGAGCATATTCTACAAGAGCATTTCAGCACATTGTGAGCATATTCCAGATTTCAATGTGATGTGTGAGAGGACTCACCCGCCATCCAGGGGTTGAAGAGAACATAGACGTAACGGCTCCTGTCCCGCCTGGTCCTGCGGATGCCGTACGGGGTCGCCACGGCGACGTACAGCTGGTACTTGCCCACGATGCAGTTGGCGGCGGGCGTGACGCCCACGCTCAGCACGTTCTCCCGGCTCTTGATGACGCGGCCCGGCCAGGAGCTCTGTTTGTCCTCGTCGGGGAAGACGGGAATGTAGGTGTTCTTGCTGTATTGAGGACTGGAACCTGGGGTGATCACGCCAGAGGTTCTTACAGCCAAAGAGGGTGTGAACACTTATGCAACCACATCATGAAAATGCTTTGTTTCGACTTCCACTCTTTACATTTTTTATTTGAGCTACAAACCTTGGTCTTGTTGTTTTAGATCACAGAGACCTCATTGGAAAGGGGGGTGTAGACTTATGCAACCACACGGTTGAAATGGTATATTTTGACTTCCATTTCGAAAATTTCATTTGAGCTCCAAACCTTAGTCTTGTTTTAGATCAGAGACCTCATTTGAAGGGGGGGGGGGGGGGGGTCGACTTTTGATATCCACTGTATGCCACTTGCTAATTTAAACGTGTGTGTGTGTGTGTGTGTGCGTGCGCGTGCGTAGGCTCACCGATAACAAACTCCACGGCAAACTTGTCTTTGTTTGGCTCATAGGGGCGGTTAAAGGTGATGTCGACTTGGAACTCTTGCCCGCGACGAATGATCAGATAATCGCTATTGTACGAGGCCGTGTGGTGCTCAATCTTGTTGGCTTGGTCTCGGCTCTTCATCATGTCCACGTCCCAGATGTCCAGAAACTCTGCACAAACAACACACATAGTCATTGTCTCGACCCACTTGCGTTGCATCGCCCCCAAACGGCAATAAACAAACAAAAAGTGAAAACAGCACTAAACAAAAAAAAAAATATATATATATATATATATATATGTCAAATTAAAAAATCAAATAAATAAATGAGATCAATTTCAAGTGATGTCATGCTACACCAGCAAATCACAAATTTCTATCATTTGGATTTTATTTGATTTGTCTCCCAAACATGTATTCAGTTGCAAGTTGGACTTCAGTTATTCATTCGGAATCCTTTTTCAAATACATGTTTTATTTTCCTATCAATTACAGCGAATATGGGTACTTCAAGAAGTATTTGAATACATCAGGACTATTTAGTGAGCATTTCATCGATTTAAGACTAGGTACGTCATAGCATGTTAATCATAGAGAAATCGATCAAACGACATTCTTCCAATATAAAAGAGCGCCGATGACCGAGCAATGCCGCTTTACGCGACTTCTGAAATGTCAAATCAAACGTCAACGGTGACAAGCTATAAATAAAGTGGGACGACGCACAATCGACTTCAACGCTTGGATTCCGATTAGCCGTGACAATTATCAGCTGTCAAGCGCGCCTGTCTGGCCGGAACAGAGCACGCTTCATCGGCTTTGGCTGTCCACCGGGCTGTCAATTGTCCTGTCAATCAAATGCACAAAGCCCGGCATGTTTGTGGCATGATAAGTTGCGCGGGCAAAAATAGCCACCCTCCCTCCGTATTTAGTACAAGTACAGATAACTGTCCAAAAAAAAAGTGCTGCGTTAGCAACAACTGGAAGTTTGCCAGCAGCTCACCAGTCAAAGGCGGAAGTCCTCTGGGCCCGACGGCGCCGAACAGCTCAAACTCGGGGATGTCGGACTCGTCCGAGTTGGAGTTGGCGGCGGGACCTGCGCTGCGGCCTCGGCTGCTCACCTTAAGGCGGGGCCCGGCGGGAGCGGGAAGGGCGGTGGACGGGTCGCTACCGGAGGTGTCAGACATGTCGTTTCGCTCGCTGAGGGAGGCCTGCAAGAGAGGACAGTGATGTCATGGCTTAGACCGCATCATGGCAGGAAAAGTAGGAGGACGCCCTTAGGATGGCTTAGAAATGAGCTTGGGATGACACAAACGACGGGGCCATCCATGTTCTTTTGGTCTTGGCCGTCCGTCCGTCCGTCCGTCCGTCCGTCCACAGTCGTGGCTTGGCGCTCACTCGAGTGACGCACATGCTCGCAATTATCCTCACTGACTCACTCGCGTAGGCAAATCCCACAAACGCAAATGAGGCCTCCTACAAACTCACCAAAAACTAAGTTACTTTATGCTCAAGTCTCAAGTTACAGGGAGAGTCAAGCGAGTCCGAGCTGAATTTCAACAGAGCAACGTGACTTCCAGCCAGTTGTCGCTGCAACATTTCTGCTTTTTGAGATAGATTGCGTAATCTGAAGTGAACGGTAGCGCAAACTGCAGCTATCGTACACGTGACGTGAAATCAGGTCAAGCTCCGTCAATTCGTGAACTGCTCTGTGATTGGATGCCGAAAAATGTCATGCATTTCTAGTCCAAGCTCACAAATAGCAAGTCAAGTTGTCGGTTGGTTTTTTTTGGTGTCAAGTCACGTGACTCAAGTCCCCTACCTCTGCGGGAGGCAAAGATGATTGTGACACATCCTCACAAAGACATATTACAACAACATAACACGCAGACATTTTCCAAAACAAAACGGGCAAGTTTCGGAGCAAAGTGGTTCTTACCAAGAGCGTTGCGCAAAGTGTCTTCGAGTGCGGACGCACCTTGGTGAAGGATCGAAAGCTTGTGCCTGACCTCCTCACAGACGTCTGCTTAAATAGTTAGTCCACGTAGCTTTCCTTGTGCGTAGCAGTGGTGGGCAGGACCCTGAAGAGGGAGGGAGGGAGGGAGGGAGGGAGGGGGGGGCGTTCAGTCCAACTTTGAGAAGGACATGTGGAATCTGAGGTCTGCTGCTCCTATGATGGAAAAAAAAAATCAACAGCAGTGACCTATGATGGTTCTCAGCGGTTGGTTCTCTTGGCCGTGAGCCACTTCACTGACCACAACGCAAAAGATTCCCTTCATGACTCGTCGGTAGGGTGGGCAATCCGTCACGCTAATACGCAGCAGATCCCAAGACGGGTCCGGCCCATCTTGTGTGCGCTCGCGTGAAGCTGAAATTAAGAGAGTGACAACACATGCAGATGCAAAACACAGTCGACAGTTTGTGTACCTACACATCTTGGGACTTGATGTTGTCCGATGAGGAAGCAAGAAAAAGAAAAAGAAAAAAAAAACATACACACACACACACACACACACAAAAGCCCCAATGTGAGAGATCTAAAAGTATTAATAGCCAATCTAAAAAAGCTCATTTGTATCCAGGAATTACAATTCAGGTCCAACCTGCACACAAAATACATATTCATCATACTACTGTCAACCCTGGACAGTTGAGGAAGCAAACTGTAGCTTTTCTACAATTGGCAAGGTAGACAATTAAATCTGATGGAGTTTTCACTGAAATCCAGTTGAAAAATAGTTTCATTTTTGCCGTTGAGACTGATAACAACGAGAAAACACCGCCGACATATCAATGGAGGCGAGCGGAGACATTGGCAACGCAAGATGGCCCCCGGTGGCGTCACAACACGGCATCAGCTAGCTACCTGATGATGTACGCCGTCCGGGCTTCAGACTCAAAAGCAAGAGAGGGCTCATGATGGCTCAACTAAATGTGCCGTTGAAACGGAAAATAAGGAGAAAACACCGCCGATAAGCCAGCCTATGTAGGCAACGTAAGATGGCCGCCGATCCCTCACAACTCGGCATCAGCTTGCCACCTGATTCTGTACGCCGTTCGCGCTTCAGAGTCCGAAGCAAGAGATGGCTCGTGATTAGCTCAATTAAATGGTGACCTTTCGGAAATGTTGGTGCCAGCCAAAACTGTCCTCCAATTCCGGCCGGAATGACTAACACGAAAGTCGTATGTCGTGTTCTATGAATGTAAATGAGTTTAAAAAACAAAAATGGTGGCCACACATTATCTGTGGCATGCATGAAATACTCATTTGCAGCCATAAAGTCTGTATATTAAGCACACAAAGACAAATGAGACGGCAAACTCAGGTCTTGACTGACGGGAGCGCTGAGCTGGCGGCGGCGGCGGCGGCAAAGAGCTTCCGCATCTGCCCACTAGATGGAAATATTACGACACGTGCGCTTGGATTTCATGGCGGAAGTGGCATGCGTGAAACGTTTTCTTCCTTTATCATGATATGAGCACAAAAGGGAGGCAAAAAAACCATCTTGCAATTACCACGGCGGGGTGCCTCTCCACTCGTCCGCGCCTGGAGCAGCAGTGCTCTGACAAGTAAATGATGACTGTGGATAAGAGCCGCACGTCTTCCTCCAAATGCACTTTTTGACAGCAGTTTTGCAACGTTCCAAATCACTCGTGTGCAATCATTCCACAGATAATTAGGGAGTGCTGCAAACACGGAGGCTAGGGTTTTTTAAGGCACAATTGACAGGCCGCCTCCTTCGAGTCGAAAAGAGCCCGGGCAGGGCGTCCTTCTCAGAAGAAAAGATCCATGGTGATGTATTTGAAGGACCGTGTTGAATGAAAACAACAACAACAACATCGAAAGGCAATCATGACGTCCTCGTATGATTTCTTGACGAGAAGACGGATTGCAAAGAGCATGATTTGTGCACTCTTCTAACGGCTGGGTCCAAAAGTAACCCCAATTGGGCAAAATTGCTTATTTATATTTATTTGGGTTGACGAGTTGGCCCGGCAGGTTGGCTCAAGAAGGGATGAAAGTAAGAACTATATCAGGATGACTTAAAGATACAGAGAAATTGCCTAGCGGATGATCAGTATAGCTGTGGCTACAGATGGCACGTAAAAAAAACAATCGGGTCAAAAATAGCCCATTTATGGATCAAAAAGGGGCTGACCACAACGCGGGTCAATTCGACCCAATTTTCTTTTTTCCTTTCAACACAAAAAGTTATGTCACTTTTTTTTTTTTTTTTTTGGTACTAAACAATCCAACTTTGTGCATAAAGAAAAAAAACGACTTTTTCTTTGTAGTATTTTGCGCCTCCCTTGAGTCATTTTTTTTCCTCAACTGTTTTTTAAAAGAGTTCATTATTATTTATTAACTTAACTATTTATCAACTCCAAAATGGTGAGGACCTCCAGCTTGGCGACACAACAAACTGATGAATAACTCGTTTTGAGAAAACATCACTATTTTTCTTTTATTTGAGACAATTTCAAAGTCAATGCAATTTATCTTTGCCGGCCAAATATAATTACACTGCGGGCCAAATTTTGGCTCACGTGCCATAGTTTGAAACCCTTGACCTATAGTAACCCAATGGGCTAAAAATCCACAGCCACCCAGATAGCTAGTGGTTCAGGGGGGAAAAACATGCCGCATTATTTCAGAGAGTAGATTTGTCCTCGTTAGCTCACTCGCTGAACCGAAAGCTCCTAAAAAAAAACCTAGGTGTGACAAAATGATGAAAAAAAGTGAACATCTTGTTGGCAAAATGGCTTGTTTGCTATTGTAGCTTGTGCCAGCGTGACTTGAAAGTAATGCAACACGACCACCCTGATTGACTCATTTGGAGCCTTTTAAAGTGGAGATGTGGGCCGCATTTTCATGTCTCCAAATGAGCAGCAGGCGCGCGCAAGCTCAAGATAATGCTGGCTTTGGCTCATTCTATTAAGAGTCGGTCTTCTCTCATTTGAATAATGCTCTTTCCAGCCATGCGCGCTGCTTCCAGCATTTTGACCCGGGAAGCATATAAATGTGATTTTGCTTTAACACCTCCATTAATATTTGAGTGGCTTGAAGGTTTATTTTGGACTTCCTAATTAGCATGCTGGCTGGGGCCTCTTTTTTTTCAAATGGAATTTAAGTGTTGCCGCAGCGGGAGGAAAAAACCCCAAACATGTTTCAATTGGAAGGTATTATCCATTGTGCGACCATGAAAACACTATTTTGTTTGAACCCCCCCCACCACCACCACCACCCCCACCACCACCACCACCCCCACCACCACCACCAAGTAGCACCAAATAACATTCTCTTCTCTCTATGTAACCATCCTCATCACCAATATTAAGATGCAGTAGCGTATTGGGCCTAAGGGTTCATTTCAAACAATGTGCTTAATGTTACTGAATTGAACTAAAAAATGTACACGAGCTCCCCTTATTGACTTGCTATTCATTCATTCTAACATGTTTGATTACGTTTAAAGTTGTAACCCCTGATCTAAGTAAAAAAAATAAAATAAAAAATATGCAACTCTGTTGCATGCCACTAGAGGGAGCCTGTGTTGCACTCATACTAAAAAGGCTCCCACCACACTGGAAACTACAGTAAAGGTCAGCGCTGGTTCTTCAAGGGGGGTGGTCCATCAAAGTCGATGGGCCGTGAGGAGCTGCCTTACCCGGCGCCCAGAGGCAACATTTAGGTGGCATTAGCCTGTGTAACCTGCTTGCGACATTGACATGAACCCACTCAAGCGCCTTTGGACTCTGGTGGCCTCTGGAAGCCCGCAAATGCACGTACGTACACCTATGAGGTGTGTTTTTCAAGCTAGAATAAAAAAATTTTGGTCACGTTTGTCCGGTCATCCTTAAGAGCACAGGTGGTAAACTCAACGCTAGCCTGCCAGAGTAGTCCTTTGTGTCGTTTTATGTTGCCCGCAAAAAAAAAAAAAAAATCCTTGGCTCCTGTTTGAAAATCTAATTTCTGTCAAGCTTAACTAAAACACAGACAACACATTAAACAAGGGACAAGAAGTGTAATTGCTGTGCGCTTCACGGCCACCGCGTAGCTAGCGCTTGCTAGCCAATGTCATCGCTAACAACATGGCAGAACCGAAGGCGTGTCCTTCCAACTTAAGTTCCAGTGTCACATAAACAGCCTGGGCTGTTCAAATGAATCAAATATTGTGGCATGTAAAATATCTTAATTTCATGGAATAAATATCAGAATTAAGTCTAGGTCCGTGCTTGTTATCTGGGAGAGCAGAGAAGGCCTTGCCAGCCATGACGGCCCAACAGGAAAAAGAAAACTAGAATATGCAAATTGGCCTTTTCAGGTGAACAGAGGCGCAAAAAGATTCTTTTGAAAACTCCTGGTCAGATTATGAGATATTATTTTTAGAAGCGTACATGGTGAGCTAGCCAGCCAGCGAGCGTCATGATGTAAGTCCAAATCATCAGATAGCTTTTGCAAATAGCCTCAGCTTCATGCTTGAGCGTTTTCTGGCCTTGGCCGTTCCTGAAAAGGCAGCGAAACCCTGCAGATGATAAATCCCCCTCTGGACGTCATCCTTTCCGGCTGAGTGCGTCCAGTGGGCCAGAGCCAGGTCCTGGAATCTAGCTAATGAGACCCCCCCCCGCTCCGAGGACTGGCAGCAGCCCATTGGTGGAGCGTCTGGCAGCGACTGAGACTATTGGCTGACGGAGCAACTGTCGGGGTGTGTTGCAAATCAACCTTGCACTTTTATGAGCCAGTTCAGAGACTATTTCACCACTAAGACGTCAAAAAAAAAAAAAAAAAAAGCCCAAAAGATGAAGGTCAACACAATGGCGCAGTAACCCCAAAATAATTTGAACAAATCAAGATGGTCGACTGAAAGACTGTTAAAAAAAATGATTGATGGTTTTGTTCTGTAACATTAAAATGTATAGAAAATTATTCTCGAAATAATTAAAAAGGTCTAATATAAATGAATTGTGGTTAAATGACATTACAACCGAACTGTTTGTGAGGGGAAAGTGAAGCTTCAAATTTGCTTCATGAAGCAGTTGTTGAATTTTTTTGACTTCTTAAGATGGCACTCTGTTCAAAATTGGATCGAAAGTTAACTCCTTTCTTAAAACTCTTTATATCAAGTCGCAGTGTCGTCCACAGGAGTCAAAAATGCAACTGGTTCATGAAGCAAATTTGAAGCTTCATTTGCCTATCACCAAGGGATATTCAATGAGGTGTTTTTTTTCATGTCCCACTAGAGGGAGCCCACGTAGCACTTTGAAAATCCTTCACCTAAGATGAATTAGTTACAAAGGAGAACAGAGACGAAATGAAGCGCCGTCCCTCCACACTGTTTTCTCCGAAAAATATGATGCGAGGCAAAGCGCTTGAGAAAATGGACGGACGGCTGAATGAGTAAGAACATCTCTCTTCTCCCCCGCTTTGATCTGTTACTTTGCTGCCAAATTAATAATAAAGACATATATCTACAGATGTTATTTATTCATTAAGCTATCTGAAGGGACAAAGACAGCGACATGCTAACATGAATAAAACAGCATTTGTTACCATGCGGCAAAGTCGCGACCTCTCATCCGGAAGGTCCTGCGCGTATTTCGAGCGTGACTGCTTTGAACTGGAAGTGTGAAGAAGTCCTTTGCAATTTCCCACATTGCCATTCCGCGGGAACCTCGAGGACAGACGGACGGGCAGGAAGCATGAAGAGGAACCCCGCCCACTCGACGCCACGTGTCGAAGGCTCCTGACAAGGTTGGGAGTGAGCCTGAGCAACGTTGAGCTTTTCCATCTCGGCCGTGCTCCGTGACGGGAAGGGGGGGGGGGGTTCATCCGGAGGTCAGGTCGTACGATGAGCATTTGACGTCCTAGCCGAGCGTCCTCTGATCAGCTCATGGTGGCAGATGCCTGCGGGGGCTGGAGGGGAGCGAACGTGAGCAGAGAACAGGGTCAGCGAGTCGGCGCGCATCATCGTGTTTCGCTCCACGGTTCGTCCCGATGCCCGACGGCCGGGGTCGAGGGTTCAGCGTACGGCAGCTAGCCAAAAACAATATCCCGTATTGGCTCCGTTACCTTCATCAAAGTTGGATGGGCGGAGGTGAGGAGAAGATGAAATATGAAATATTAACTACACGGGGTCATGAATACGATGGCGTTGCGCGTGTCTCCGCTTTTCCCATCTGGAACTCGATTTGCGCAACAGAGGAAAAGTCTCACGCTCTCAGAGAGCAGTTGCGCAACAAAGTACAGATTCAACTGCTGAAGATGAACTTACTCACGTTGATCCATTTTTTTAATGCTGATTTTGCGGCTGCGGAGGGAAGCAAAGACTTTCTCCATTCAACTGCTCTCGAGGTATCTCCGGGCCAAGCTGGAGACTTAAGTCTCTGAGATTCACCCTGGAGTTGTTAAAAAGGGGGCTCACCATCTCAGTCTACCAATCTCAAAGTAGTCCTCATGTCCAGGTGATGTTACAGAGGCGTGTCCACCAGCACATTCTGACTGACTGTAGGACACAGGTGTCAAACTCAAGGCCCGGGGGCCCAGATTCGGCCCGCCACATCATTTCAGGTGGCCCGCAAAGCATGTGTCGATTCCTGTTAAAATACCAAAACGGTGAGATATTAAAACATGTTTTCTTATCATCCTAATATCAAAAGAAATGAGAAAATTGTTGGACTTTTCTGTCGCGTCCATGTGATAATTCATTTCTATTTAAGTCATAACCCCGATGTGGCCCACAACAAAAATGAGAAATCCCGGTCATCGGAGGGGGGATGGTTGAACGCGAGCATGGCAGCGTTCATGATAATGTCATTTGACTGTACGTGTGCTCTTTGCCTGGAAGCAGCTGCGCCAAATCAGCTCTTTCCAGCGAGCATGACATCATCAAAAATGCACACGGCGGCATATGGCGTGCCGAGCTGCGTTAGCGACAATAAGCCCGTACAACACGCGCCAATCCATATCCATTACTGCTGCTACAGGAGCCAAGAGTTCATCCGTGCCAGCGCTTGCCACATCTGCCCTTGTTGTCATGGCAACTGCGGGCAACAACCTAAAAGAAGACGTCGACAACCTTTCTCTCAATCTGCTCGGATAGAGCGACAATTTCACACGGGCTGCGCCTAATAAATAAATATATATATATGTATATTAAATTGAGGCAGGAAATTTTTCCATTTACTTAAGAATCCATTTTCCGAACCCCTTTTTAAAATCTTTCAATTCTATTAAAATATTATAAATAGCCATGCTTTGCTTGAAAAAGGAAAAATAAAAAGTCACCGCACTACTCTCTCTCTCTCTCTCTTTAAGAAAATCCCAAAAAGTCTCACAAATAAAGCAAATACTTGACGAGCAAACAAGTGACCTTGAACCTGCTCTTTCCCGCCGTGTGCGTGGCAGCGCTAACCCCTTTAGCAGCACCTGCTAAGTGTGTATGTTCCATCCATTTGAAACGGCAGGCCAAGGAGGACTGTCAAATTCAGTTTTTGGATTTCATAAACAAGCTCGTGCAGCGTCCGAGCCGTCTTACGGAGGCAAAGCGGCGGGACCGACGTGACCCGCTGATGGCGTTGGCTTAGCTGACCTCCGTTTACGACGAGCGCGCACACTTCAACACGATTCAGTGAAAGGTGACAAAGTGACATGAAGTCGCCCCTGATGTCTTCAGCAGGAGGGAAAAAGGTTACACTGGGCTTTCAGTATTCCCTTCATTTCCTTCCGCGGTCAGAGATAACGTTTGTCGTTTGGGGAGCATTTCATTGTGCTGCTAGCGCTAATTATGACTACAATCGGGGTGCTTGTGAACCATGGAATAAATTATTCATAGTGTTGGAGCAAAGGACGGCTTTGAAGGACTGCATTTACATTCATTTCCATGTGGGCTCACATAACCTATTAAGTTCATAATTTGAGGTTGTCCTCCATTTGTGTAAAAAAAAAAAAAAAAAAAAAATCCTTTTCGTGCTATTTTTGGGGGGGAAATCTATCTCAATCTCTACTTGATTTAATATTGCTTCTTCGAAAGGCATCTCGGAAGAGGCAAAAGGAAATAAATCTGCAAAATGAGCTTGAACGCCGTTCCTGGTGAAATCGAAGGACTCCAGGACCCGGAGGCCGCGGGGCAGCCGGGTCCCCGCGCGCGGTGCATTCACAGTTCAGCGGCATCTCGACCTAAATGCGATGTGACGGGAGAACCTTTACTGATGCAAGCGGCGGTGTCGTATCGGGGAGGGCTGACCGAGCTGTGAACCGCCCAGCTAACACGGAGCAAATTAACATCAGCGGAAATAGCTCCGTCACGCCCAACACGCTCGCGCGCGCGCAACAGCCGGCCCGGTCGCCCCGGCCGACCCCTCGCTTCACGTATCGCCATGGCGATCGAATCTGCCGATTGGTTGGTCACAACAAAAGCTCAAAATATGTCTGGAGGGATCTGCGCGCATTGGGTTTCAATTCTGACAAGAGCCTTCTCAGCCGAGGAGGAAGTCAGCACCTCCAAATCTGATTTGCTATCCGCTTTGTTGGCCGCACACATGATGACGTCACGTCAAGACTCCCGGCACCGTGCGCTGCGTGTCATGTGCGTACGTGTCATAAGACAAATGGCGTTTTGCCGAGCGCTGCCCCGCTGCTGAACCGGAGCCGGGCCGATGCTCTGTGACCTGGATACTAAAAGAAGGCTCTGCCACGTAAGCGTGCTTGTAGCGAGCACACGCGCGGCGACGGCGGCAGGGCAGGGCAGGCGGGGGCTGCGTTTTCCTGCATCATTTTTAAGTGTTTGCTTCACGCTCAAATGGATGCTGTGAGCTGGCACGTACAGATGCTTCGCCTTTACATTGCAGTTAGATGTTGATCCAAAAAAAAAATCACACTTCAATAATCGGCAACGAGATCGGTGACAATTGCGCTATACCTCCTTGACAATCGGTCCACACACACGGCACTGACCTTTCGTTGTGTCCTCGGCATCTCTCGTGACCTTGCGCCGCCGCAATGGTCCCTTGGGTGGGCGAGCAGGACGTGTTTTGGGTCCGGCCAGCGCAGGGTCACAGTCTTGAAGACCACAGGGAAGCCTCTTCAGATGACAAAAGTTTGATCTTGTGGCATCGTGATGCTAAAAGGCCAGGTGCTTTAGTGAGCTGAGGAACTTGGACAAAAGTGGTGCTTTGTCATCATCTTGCGGCAATCGTACACATTTTGAAGCAAAGTGTCAGTGACTCACTTTTTTGCCCATAAATTGTTCAGGCTTGCCTTTGACTGTGTCAAAATATGAAGCACAGGTGGATGAGGACTCATGTTGGAGCAGAACATTTCTGGTTGCAGGTGCTTTTTTTTTTTTTTTTTTTACAGTTGAGAGCTGGACATTTCTGGTTGCAGGCGCATTTGAAAGTCTAGTGCGTTTTATCTCCAAGCAGAAACTTCACCTTAATGCTCAACATCCCAAACTTTTGGTGAGTGGTGTGGAGCATAAGGCCGCCGAAATGGCTCGCAGTTTCACAGCCGTCTTGACACCTCAATGAAGAGGTCTCTCTCTCTCTCTCTCTCTCCTTCATCGCCGAGTGCGCAATCTCACTGTGAGAAGGCCCGGCCGGCCGGGTTGGCGAGGTCGCTGTGCGGTCACCGTCCGGAGCCGGAGTCGCACTGTGACTCCAAGCTGCCGAACGTGCCATGCCACGGTGCATTAGCGCGCAGGCGAGGAGAAGCCGATGAAAGAGGAGCGCGAACAAGAGAGAGGCTGTTCCAAATGTCGAGCAATGCGGGAGGGATTTAGCGCACTTACAGAACACAAGCGGAGTCCTAACCCCCCTCGAGGGCGCAAAGTCCTGGGCAAGGTTGCTCATGAAATATGAATAAGACAACCAGGGCGCTGCTGCCCATTGCAGTCTTATTTCCGAGCTTGGCTTTACAGTTCTCCGAACTCGTCGGTAGAGGGCAGCAGAGTCAAAAGGTCACACATACGCCAAGAATCCGGAATGTATAGGCTGACTTGACTTGGGTTTTTGGTTTTCTGAATATGCAGCATTAAAAAACAAAAGACAAAACGGTGTTTTTACTTTCTCCAATTCGACCCAAATACCCAACTGCAGCGAAATGGACGAATGTGAACCGGAGAACTGAAAGCAACACACGAGTCCGTTTTACTTCTGTCGTCACTTCATCCCTATTGGACATGCAGTAGCTCGCACTCTCAATCATTTTTTTTCTTCCTATCAGTGGCAAGCAAAGCCAAAGAGTTCAAATGAGATTCTTGTTAAGTGCCAGGCAGAACATGAGCTCGTTTTCATTCTGGCCCTGAGCAGGTTTGAGCAGCGGCTCCCGTCTCTAATCGGCAGCGGTTGGCCTCATTTCTGGAGCCATTGCGCAACACACGCAAACCGGCTGCATCTTTGCTAAGGACCAACGTTCAACCGGGGGAAGCTCCGGCAAGGCTGGGAATCACAAATCAAAACTAAAGCTGTGATCCAAGGAACGAATAATTGTCCTAAAATGCTTTTAATTTACAATAGCAGAGGTGGAAGTAACCTTTTGAGATTTGTGGCCAAAATGAAGCAAGTCAACTTTGAGCGTCACCTCAATTTCACGTTAGCTACTATGTACTTGCATTAGTTAGCTAAACAAAGTCAATTTTTTTTTTTTTTTTTAAATGGCCCTGAACCAGCCCAATGAATACCAAATCAAACGGAGCCGTTTGTAAATTACCGCCAAGCGAGTCATTAGTTGTAAAACCCCCGACCCAAGTCTGACTCAAGTCAAGTCACATGACTCGAGTCCGCCACCCCTGCAAACGTGACATCATCATTGGAGCAATGCAAAAAAAAAAAAAAAACAAGCAAAGTCCGGCTCAGGCACCTCCTCAGAGCAGTCAAGATGATTTTACTCCACTTGCCTCCAGTCATGTGCCACAAAGTTTCTCATTGACATCTTCAGGCTCCAGACGCTCAAGTCAAGGTAGAAAATTGTCCAAAACAGTCCAGTGGGCCAAGCGCTGCTACGCGTCTTTGAACTGCAGCCGTCGGGACACCTTGCTATATATCGCCCAATTGCTTCCAGGCTTTCAGAAATCATCTTCCAACCTTTCCGTGGAACTTTTACACGGCCGTACGGGCAACCTACGACGAGATTTCGGGCGGCGTCTCGCAGAAATGCGACACGTTTCGAATGGAGACGGTCAGATGCAGCAGGCGCTGGGTACATGATTAGTGCCTCCTCTTTAACCACAGTTACTCAAACGCATCCACGATTCCCACCTGAGCCCCCCGCCCCCCCACCAGCCCTCCCTCGAGTTGTGTCCCTCAGTACATTTTCTGCCGGCTGGGCAGCACGGCCTCCTTGAGAAAGGAGAACACCAGGAGGATCCCGGAGCGCTTCCCCCGCTTGCCCTTAGTGAAGTAATTGGACACCACGTCATCTACAAAAAAATCAAAATAAATAAATATTGAACACTCACAGGTGCCGCTTGACTTTTTTTTTTTTTTGGGGAGTCACTCACCACCTTGTTGCACGGTGGACGGAAGCACGTTTTCGCCCGCTGACAGTGACACGAAAAAGGCAAAGGGGATCACCCACAGGCAGATTGTGAAATATGCCAGCACCTAAAAAAAATGACAACAAATTATGTTCTCAACAAATTGCTTCATATTTGCTCTTAGGAAACGCAGAAAAAAACTAATGCGAGGATGTTAGGATTCTTTCCAATATGGACGCGCATACAAACGAATATTTATTTGTACATACTTAAAAATGTCATGACTGTAAAGGGATTGTCCACTTTACACGCCTTTTGTTAATTTGAACTTCCTGGTAAACACACACCCCCCAAAAAAAAAAAAAAAACACTTCCATTCATGCCAAACAATTTATATGGACACAGATGCAAGTTACCTCTGAGAAAGGATAATATTCCTGCGCAAAGAACTGAAAGGCCATGTAGTGGTTGACCACAACCAAGACTGCGGAGGGGACGAGATAAAGCGTTAGACGCGCACGAGAAACGGCGGCCGGCGAAAGCATTGGCGCCAGACGTACCGCAGGACAGGATGAAGTTGGGCGAGCTCAGGAGGATGTAAGGGAAGGTCCGTAGCAGGCCAAAGTAGACCAGGTTGGTGAAGAGTCCCACCGCCATCATCAAGGTTGGGAAGCCTTCAAAGAGGTACAGACCTGCCAGCACGCCTGTCGAGAACTGAGCAAAGCCCAGACGTGACACGCACGCACGCACGCACGCACGCAATCAAGCATGACGACTGGCTTACCAGGATCATGTACTTTATTATTCGACTGGTGGCCACTGTGTACTCTTCTATTAGTTCGGCCAAGTAGTACAGACCAGCAGCTGAAGCCAGAAAATAAAAGCCACAGTTAAGATGTCCTCACATAAGGAAAAAGATCTTAAGACTGGATTTTGTGTGTCCTTCATTTCAAAATATGATTGAAATGATTGATTATGCGGGTATAAAGAAATATGTTTGAAAATATTTAGTGCATTCAGGACAGTTATTTCTCAAATTCACAATAAATATGGCCAATTTAAGATTGCTGCTTCTGTGCTTCCACATTTCGAGACAGATTTACGCCATCCTAACAGGTGAGTCCATCTAGGGCATATACACAGCTTCTTATCATATTAACATCAGAAAAAACATCCAACTCGAGAGACATAACTTGTTTTTGTAGAGAATTTGCAATCGCTCGTTGTGGTTCTGCTCCTGAACTATTCCCTGGGTTGGAAGCTAAACTCGAATCGGTCACGTTGACAGCAACACCCCTTCAACCTTCCCCTTAAATGTCAATCCTGCCTATTTTCTACGTGCTTGAAGTTCGCCAAAAAAAACTTAAAACAAAAACACGGCTCACGTTAGCCGTTTCCACGCCAGCTCGTTCAACATTGGCGCTATGGAGCACGTACCTATCGCTAGAGTGACGAACGACACTTGGATCAACAGCGACAGCCAGCTCAGCAAATAAATAAACCACATCGCTCCGCACGAGACAGGACTCTTGACGCATGAGACAGGAAAAAAATAAATAAATATATATATATATATATTTTTTTAAAAAGAGCAAGGAAACGAAAAGCCACTTAGCAGCTAAATTAGCAATGCTAACAGCCGCCGCAGTTCCGGTCAAAGGTTCTCTTGTCTCTCCAGCACAGGGCAGGCTGACGAGAACGAAGAGAGGCAGCCGCTGAGGCTTATCATTTAGCTGCAGCGCCACCTGTCGCTGGAGGACAACAGCGGCCTTACAGGACGTCACATCAAAAATGATGAACATCCGATAAACTGTTAAATGACCCTATGTTCGTTGACAGAAGAACCTCTACATTTGTACGCATTGTTCAAAGCGATTGCATTTTTATTTACTCCTTTAATTTGGCTGCAGTTTAAAAATAAATTGGAATGTTTCTCTCGATCAAGCTATCCATCTACCCACCCACCTATCGATCTACCATAAAAGAAATTAAATTAAAAATAAAAAAAAATATCTAAATAAAAACTAATTTAAAAAAATGCATTAAATTCATACGCCAAATAAATGCCAGACATTTACTTTGTTTTCTTCAAAGTGGATCACATTTGAGTTTTAATACAGACAGAATGTTCTGGAAGTCATGAGGTATACGAAACTAAAATTAAAATAGGGTGAAATTAACATTTTAAATATTTTATTTTAAACTAGTTTCTTTTGCCAATATTTGCTATCTTATCATTTACATTCAGTTCAGTTATTTAAATGAATTCCAAAAATAAAAATTAAATACTTTCTAGTTTGCAAATTTAGGAAAAGAGATAATTGGTGCTAAATGTGCAAAACCACTCGTAGTGCAAAATGTTTAAAAACAAGACGTAATGTTATAGACCTGATTCTCTTATTTGTTGTATTTATCCCTAGAAATCATCAAATCTTTTTAATTGTGGCTAAAAAATGCACTCACAATCCCAACAACAGCAAACAATCATCTTTCCATTTTTAAATGAATGAAAATGCTTTTAATACATTCCCGCAACCCCCAAAAAATATGCCCACTTTTTTGTAACATGTTTTGTTTTTTTGTTTTTTAATAAAAAAAAAAATAGTGCTTCAAAGTATTGTACTTTGTAATTTAGAGAATGGAAAAAATTAAACGGTCTATGTATTGTGTTTGCATGCTTCAATGTGCGCCTTGGGTACCACGTGACAAAAAACCACAGTAAATACACTTGAAATATCAGCTGCAGTGATATTTTCTTGACAGATGATAAAGAATATATGATTACAAGCATTGTAATATTGTGTGTCTACGTGTGCTGCTGCACCGTATGTGTTCAAATAATAATACGGTGTGTACCTCGCCACTTGTCCAAAAATCAGCTGGAATAGGCCACAGCTCAGCCATCAAGCCTTCAGTGAATACATTTTTTTTTGTCATCAACAGTTATAGTTGCTGCCACAATAATTGGGCTTTTATTGAACAAAGCCACTGCTATGACAGCATTATTATGGTTGGTGAAATGACTCAAAACAGCGTTTTAAATATAGGAAATATGCCACATTTGACTGAAAATAAGTGATTCACAAAATCACGTTTTACCGGGAAAAAAAATAGCACAACACATTCTTGATTTATACGTCAAATGATGCTTATTGAATTCCGTTATTTTTAAACAATGTGGCAAAATGATTTATTTACTCCATAAAAAGTATGTATGCCAGCAACATGTCTTCCACCAGATGGCACAAGGTACATCAACCAACCTGTGTGTCCAATTTGAGATTGTTATTCTCATGAGAAATATGGCTTTGACTGACGTCTGACCTTTCGCCGAGAATGTACCAATTAAAGGGTGAATTTAGTTTGGAATTCTACGTGGAGATCCTTCCTTAATGTGGACTGAACAAAAGTGGACCAATCTATTTTCAAATCTGATTGACATCCTTTTCAGCGATGATCCGTGCACACGCAAATGTGCCGGCCTCGTGTACGTTTGTCTTCCTTTTGCTTCGACAAATCGTAATTACTTGCGGGAACAATGATTCTTAAATATTAATTCCAACCGTCCATTATTCTCTGTGGTGCTACTGCTCGTGAGGAGTCGGCGGAAACGACATCAAGCTAATTGCGCTCACCATAAGTAGACCCAACTAAGTCTTGCTCTTCTAAGCCCATGGTGGAGTGTGTAAGCCAATGCAATCCTGTGTCTTATATCATCCAAAAATACATCATGATATCAAACGGTGTTTTTACTAGACGGCTAGTTTTGTTTCTGACGAGTTAGCATAACAAACTAACACTGCTAGCTTCAACCACTCTTCAGCAAAAACTCAGCATTAGCATACATCTGCGACTCTGATGCAGTTCGATTAAATTCATATTCAAATAAAATATTGTTTTATTGTGAAGAATTTATCCAGCATTCTTTCATTAAAGCTACGACATGAGAAAAAAAAAATAATATTTGTACCATTAACGGTTAAGCTGGGCTGACCGAACGATCTAATCGTTTATAACCTGTTTGTCGACATTGAAAAACAAAAGTAGAAATAAAAAGCTTTTGTCGCTCAAAAGCTGTACAATGCAAGATGAGCTGCTATCCAGCAGCAGATGTGTGTCATCCTTCTCGGTGATGTCAGCGTCCATGAATCAAGTGTGAGTCAGGCGCGCGCGTGCACAGACTCGCCCGCACGGCAGCGCCATTACTCATTACTCGACTCCAGACGATGACACCTCAGTCAAGGGAAAACAATAAAAAATGAATGGTGCAAAGTGGCAAGCCAGCGGGGCCTCTCATCGGTGGCGCTAAATAAAGTTAATATGTAATGTGAAACGGTGTGAAGACGCCAAAATGGCGTCTGAGTCAAAGGTGAGACGAACGCTTTTATACAATGGCATGCATAAAAGGCGGGCGAGAATTTATTGACGCGCGCTTCGGCACGTCTGTGTGGAGGTGCGAAAACAAAAAGCGACTTCCAGAATGAAGCACGTCAATCACCCTCTTACCTCGGCTCGGGTGAGATCTGAAATGCGCCTCGGCCGAGCGACACCTCGGGAGAGGAGAATGTTGTTGTTTTTTTAATGGCGCCGGCCGTCTTTTAAGTCCTACTTGGATCCGCTTTAAAAGACGATGGCGATAGTGGATATTATCCACGTCCCGATGCCTTTGCCTTCTTTGCCTTCCCTCACATGCAACAAGTTTGGTGTGATGCGCTTCTGCCACTCGGGCTGAACAATTCATCGCAGTGCCATTTTCAAAGAGCGAATTTTTAGAAAACAAAAGAGAAATGCTTCATTTTGCTCAGCTGTCAGTTTTATTTTATTATTATTGACCGGGTTGCAGAGTTACGTTTTTCCACGTGATTTGTTGACAAAACACAGTTTGAAAGAAAAAAAAAAAAAAGAAAAATATATTATTGTTGTAATTTCAATGTATGTCTCGCATGTTGACAAACCTGAGACTTTCATTTGGATTCCATGGTTCATCTGCCTTTGCTACATTTTCTAAACTATAAAACTGAAAGATATTATTTCGAATATTGTTTATTGTAACACAGATTGCTTGTTTTGCTTGTGTGTGTTTTTTAAAAAATACACAAGAAAATGACCTCTAAAAAATCCTATCGCAACATTGAGGTGGAATCTATTGTTTAACTTTTTTTTTTATTCTTTTAACATTGTTCAGCCCTTCTCGCTGCTAATGAATTAAAAACAGAAGGTGGCAAAATCAAAAGTACTCATTCGCTGTACTCACTGATTTTGATTGCGTTGGCACACAAAAGAAAAACTATTTGTGTCAACTGAAATGGCGGTCGACACAATATAGTACCTTGCTGTTTTTTTCTTTTCTTTTCTTTTTTCCAAATGATTCAGAACCCAAATCTGTTGGCCTTAGGCACCAACCAGACCAGCATTTAGCCATCAAAGCACTGACAGCTAATTCCAAACTCTTTGCGTTAATTGTCGCCATTAGCCACCAAAGCACTTGCCGATTCAAGAACATTTCGGGGCAGAACGGGAGAAGAAAAAACAAACAAACACTTGACAAGCAGCAAAGAGGATTCTGGGACGCCTCGCACCGGGCCACAAAAGGACAAAGACGGGCAACGTGGAAAAGGGTTCCGTCCACGCCGCCGTGAATGCCCGCTGTTTTCCCCAAACACAGCAAAACAGACAAATAGCGACGCACACAAGAGCCAGCAAAGCGCAGGCAAGGAAGAATCTACCACAATGACGGGAGAGGAAAGGGTCTGGACATTGGGGGGGGGGGACCGCTTCCTTTCACAGGTAGGGACCCCGGCGAGGCGGCCCATTGTGCGCGTGGAGGCTAAATGCGAGACGCCCGCCACAAAGGCCACAATTGAGAGCCAAAAGGTGTCAGGCAAAGACAGGTCGGCCATTCTGCCATGACCGCTAATTACCTTGATGAGAAGAGCAGCAGCTGGGACGCTTTTGTGCCAGCGTCGAGTCGGACGCAAGCTTTTACCGTTTAGTGTCGTATCGGGTTCGTCCGATCCGAGTTCGGCCTCCGTCCAGTCTGCCCGGGACCTGCCCGAGGAGAACTGGTCCAGATCAAGGTCGTTGGACTTCAACAAGACCGAGGAAAAAGGAAATCAAATATGAACAAAAATGCTTGAAAGATTACGGAAACTACATCTTACTGACATACAACGAGCTCGAGAGAAAATGTCCTTCATTTCAGTCTTTGCATACATTCGGGATTCTTTTTTTTTTGTCGGTATTGCTGTGCATTTGTAACTACAAAAAAAATAAAATAATCCTGATATTCTGTACTCAACTAATACTCCACAAAATAAAGAAATAAAATTAAATAAACAAATAAATAAACTGATAAAACCTCAACCAAAACAAAGCATTTGGGGGATGAATAAATAAATAAACTAAGAAATAAACATTACAACTTAGAAAAACTAACATTTTGTCAGTATTGCTGTGCATTTGTAACTTAAAACAAAAAAAAGAATGATCCTGATATTTTGTACTCAACTAATACTCCACAAAATAAATAAATAAACTAATAAAAACTCAACCAGAAAGCATTTGGGGGATGAATATATAAATAAATAAACTAAGAAATAAATATTACAACTAAGAAAAAGTAACATTTTGGGGGGGGGGGAGGAAACAGAAACTAACTGAGTTTCAAAAGTCAAAACAGAATAAAAAAAATAAAGCTAGTCAAACGGTCCAAAAGGATGCTTACGGCGGTCCAGATGATGTCAAGCTGGTGGCACATTTGTGTGTTGTTATCTTGCATTTTGGTCAAAACATGCCACATCACACCACGCCACTGTCACTGCAGCGAGCGCAAACAAAGAGAGGAGAGCGCCTTCCTCCTGTCTCCCGCCATCATCAAGACGATGCGCGTGCGTCTCCCGCTGCCAAGCGCTCAGCGGCGTTTGGCAGCCGCCACCCCGCCCGGGGTCAGGCGGCGCTGGCCGGCACGCCCCGTCACGCCCGGCCCCGCGTAGGTGCGAACGGATGACAAAACAGGAGGTGCCGCACCGTCACACCTGCTTTGGCCAAGGCGGCGTCGGCGGGACGCTGCGGGCCCTCAAGCCTCTCCACACGCAAAAAACAAAAGTCTGCCATTATTTTCAATTCCTGCATTTGATTCTGGGCGTCAGCTGGCTCGAGCTCACCTGCGGCACGACTTATTTTGGACACAATAGAAAACCAAGATGGAGGGATGGCCGCCTGTCTTTATGTAGGACGTTCAATTTTAAATTTGACGACTCATCTGTCACTCGACTTGCAACTTCTGTTATTGGACACTTGCTCAATATTGCTCTAATGCTGCTGCTTTTGATACCGTTGACTGTGACAAACAAGATGGCCGCCAAATGTTTTTGTCGGCGCACGAGCCAGGCAAGTGTGTGACTCCCCCAAGACGGCCGCCAAACGTGTATTGTATTACAGCCTCAGCATTTTTGGGGTTTGGATTTGATCCGTCAAAGTGGACGCACCATGTAAACCAGGGCAATATTGCTACGTCACTCGGGGAGTCCCGCTGGGATCAGTTCTCGGCACTCTATCCTATTTCTATGCTTTCGCTGTTAAGCCCAATCCCATTCCCTCCGCTAAACCCGAAAATTTTGCCTCGCCCCTTCTGCCCTTCTTTGGAAGGGTTAAATTGCTCGGACGCCGCTTAAGCTCGCGCTCTAGTCAACGTGAAGCGACAACACGTCATTGGAGCCACGTGTGGAAGCTCTCATCTAACCATGAAGAGCAATACATTTGACTTACATGTGTGTGTTTCCTCTCTCGAGACGAGACGAGACGTGAACGGGGGAATCGGGATTGCGCTTCAGTCTCTCCTCCTCCTGATAGCAGGCACAGGAACACAACACGAATAGGGCAACAAATGGGTCAAGAAGCTTTTTCTCACAGACGTGACGATTCCAACCGATAGCCACCCCCCATACTCAGCTCACCCCTGAATCCTACACGTATCATTATTTTGGAGTACCTGACATTTTGGCCACTTTTGCTTGACTTGCTTCCTGTTTCACTCATTGGCCTGCCACCCAGACTAACTCGTAACGAAATAGTTGTACCTTGTTGCAGCTCTGGGAGGCACGGGCGTCTCCAGGCAGAGAGCCAAGGACCCACGTGGGTGGCTCGTAACACCGCTAAAGCACGTGAGCGCCACCGTGGAGATCTTCGAAGGCGTGACAGAGACTCGGTCGCGGCGGCTCAGCGACGACGGCTGCGTGATTGGATTATTGGGGTTTTAGAGAGATGGCACAACTTGGGTCAACGGGAGGCCACCGGGGTGGTGATCCACGTCAGTCGTGTCCCTTCGCAAGATGGTGGCTGACGCCATCTGTATTCCCAGGAAATGGCGGAGGAGGATGCCAGGCAGAGCCCAGATGAGACGAGAGATGCTTCTTGACAGCGGCGCCTCGCAGACACGGCTGGCCTTCTGGTGACTCCGTCGTAGCCGCCGTTTGCGCGCTGCTCGGAAATCAGCGTGGCCCCGCACCGTTCTTTCGTCGTCCGCTCCCGCAGAAAAAAAAACAGATCTCAAAAGCCGTCCAGGGCTAGAAACAGGATATTAAGGTGGGAGAAATTGATCAGTGCCTACATGAAGAGAAGGAAAACCATGGATAGTAAATCAATCAATCAATAAATAGAGCCATAAATAAATAGATAAACAGATAAATAGAGGGATAAATAAATAGATAAACAAACAAATACATAAAAAATAAATACAGGGATGGATAAATAAATAAATAAATAGAGAAAACCATGGACAGTAAATAAATAAAAAGAATGAATGAACGAACGAACGAACGAACGAACGAACGAACGAACGAGCGAGCGAATGAATGTTCTCCTTTTAGATGTCAGAAGAATTGGTCTGGATGTCTCTTGTTAATCGGTTAGGAACAAAAAAAAAAAAAAAACCCAACACAACACCATTTGTCCTATAATTACAAACCGTGTGGTTTTTATCTTTTGTCCTCACAAAAAGAATGAATTGTGCTTGTTTCTTATTTGGACAGCCAAAGCTCGTTGGAGATATTTCCAGGTCCATTCAGTGGACCACTATGCATATTATCTTCAATTATATGCAAAACAAAACTATTTTGTCTGTCCACATGACAACAAGTGAAGAAAAGAAACATTTGTGAGTCAGCTCAGTCCGCTCTGTAGGTGTCACTCTAACGCTGCCATCTGACACCTAGCAGTTGCCACCACCTGCCATGGAAAGAGCGACCCAAGAAGAACACATGCGGCACTTTGGACAGAGTTACAGTCGGATTGTGTCTACTTGTCAATTAAATCTTTTGCTATTAAATTGTGGCAACAACAAAAGAAGTGCAGTCAGTGCCAACTGGAACGTAAATTGACAGTACAACAATTGTACAAGAAAGCAATAATATTAATACTTAAATGTATTTGCTGGAGATATATATATATAATTTAAAAGAATAATTATAAGTAAAAATGAAATGAATACTAAACGGATAAAAACGGAAATAAATTGAAGCAATTCACAAAAAACAAAGTGAGTCAAAAGAAAAGAAAAACTGTCTTGCTACCCCTTGTGGGACCTCAAGCGCACCATCAAGCGAGGCAACACTGAACTCGGGAGATCTCCAACTTGCCTCCCATTTATCTCACGCTTTGTCCTTCATTTTCTGCACTCTTCATGTGCACCCCCCCCCCCCCCCTCCCCCTCCCGGTCCCTGTGCAGCTGCGGGGCCCCGCCATTAGCCCTGCCAAGCAGAGGCGCTGATTCTGTAAAGGTGGTGACCTTCGCAGTAGGTTTCGCCAGGGCTTAGTCCCGCACACTCGCACGTCTCAGTCCTCCCGAGGTGCGCGAGCCGACGCAAATTCGCTAGCCACTCTCTCGTGAATGGCGTGTGCGTGTGTGTATACGTGTGTGTGTGTGTGTGTGTGTGTGTGTGTGTGTGTGTGTGTGTGTGTGCGTGAGTCAGATGTGCACGCTGAGAAATGTTGCTTAATTGGACAGCAGTGCCTGCGGACTTGGTTGAAGTTGATCTGTTTTTTTCTTTTTTTCTTTCCACGGAACGGTCAAGCACTTGCGTTTGGAAAATAGTTTTGCTGCAAAGTCCTCCAAAGGTATTTTGTTGCCCATTGACACTTTTTGTAAATACGAATACAATTTGCAGAGGAACATCTGACTTGCATTGCCGCCTTTTTCAAGCGGTGCGGACCCTGGACCGTCCGTCCGTCCGTCCGTCCGTCCGTCCGTCTCCCTCGCTGCATTTGCAAACAAGCCGCCTGCACTTGTTTGGAGCGTCCTGTTCATTCTCTTTGCTGACTTCCTCGCCTGTTTGCCCCCCCGCCTCCCGCTCGCCGCTCGCTGTAGTTGGCAACCTTTGTTGCGTGGACAAAGGGGGCCGCTGCCCTCTCACAGGCTATGTTACAGGCTGTCACATGAGGCGGACACTCTGGGACAGCCCTGCGTTATCTACTGTGACAACTCCGATTACTTCCACAGCCTCCCATCTGATCAGCACATCCAATTCAATTAGTGCCAATTAGTCCTGGTCTCCCCACCCCACCCCACCCCCTCCACCGGCCCCCACGCCTGCTGCGTCTCCCCTGAAAAGAGTTTTTAAGCAACTCGCTCAACCTGCCAGGCCCGACCCGGTACCCCGCCCGCCCGCCCGCCCGCCTCCCAATTACCCTCACACACACACATACACACGCACTCACAATGAGTCATTCACACATTCTCTGGGACCGGATTCAAAGTGACACATCACACAGAATTCACAGTTTCTTGCACATGAGCCCTCCCGGATCCGATGCGGCAACCACACACGGATGGCCGTGCGGTGTCCTCCGTGGGGAAACACGCAAAAAGGACAGCAATCAATCGTCTACCACAACCGCCACGAAAAAAAACTGGCAAAATGTAGCACGGATGCAAAAAAACTCAATATGATAGGACCTAAAATACACAACATGAATTGCAGTACGGAAAAAGGTTTCCGAGCAATACAGTGAAATTTGAATGGATTTCTCCCACCTGCGACTTTCAATGACCTTCCGCTGGCTCCGCCCCCTTTCGTCCCCATGTGACGCATCGGCGGCGGCCTTGGCGGTATTCAATGCACAGCGGCTGGCGAATGCCACAGGAGCACCCCGGCGCAAAAAAAAAAACAACACGCGCACTGTCTTTGTCCCGTCGGCCGACTTTTCATTTGCTCGGCGGCCAATCGGTAGTTGAGCAAACAAACGACCCAATCAAGACCTTGAGAAAGACCTCAGTGAATAAATAGTGCGCACTGATGCTCCCCCTCCCTCTTGTTGTGGGTCTGCACACCTGGTCTTAGTAAATGAGGGCGAGCCGAAAAAAGGGGGGCGAGGCGGGGGAGGGGAGGGAGGGGGGGGGGGCTTGTTGGCCGCCGTGCAGCAGCATTCCGACGGAGCAAAAAGTTAATGATGGTGCTTTTGTGCCCTGAGAACACCGGTGGCAGCTCAAGTGTTACAGGGAATCACCGCCTGTGCCAGTGAGCAGCGACAAAAGGGGGCCAGCCACGAGCTGCGTCCACTTTCCGGCGTATCGCTTACGTCGGGACCGTCGGCGCCGTCGTCGATGCGGGCCGCGTCGTCGTTACGACTGCCGTTTTGGGAAAGTTTCAGTGTAACAAGTCGTTTGACAAAAAAGAAAATGAAGCCTAATACTCTGGGGCTGCTTTGTTACTTCACGACCTGGACCAGTTGAAAATGCGATGCGGGCGTGACCTGAAAAATGCCGATCTTGCGCCAAAAGCTTGCTGCGTTCAGGCAACTCTTCAAGGAAGAGAGCGGCAAAAAAAAAAAAAAAAAAAGCCAGATATATTTGAATAGTTTGGGCCAAGTCGAGGAAAATTAAGCTTTTTCTTCACCACATCACTTTGCCCCCCCCCCCCTACCCCATCATAAAAGCCGCGGGAACACGCCCGCCTTCCCTGCAGGCCTTAATGCATGCTGACAGCTTCCCTCCGTAATTGCTGATCACACCCAGATGGACGTTTCCTTCATTCGAGGCTTCCAATGACGGAAAAGGGGGCAGGCAGTGGGGGAGCTGGGGTGGATGGGGGCGCTGTGAATTTGTGTGTGTGCGCGTGCGCTTTGGGGTGCCATGGCTGATTTGTTGGTTATAGATACGAGCGCAGTAAACACCCCGGGCTGTGCTCCGCCACTTTGGCCCAGCTTTTGTTCACACGTCGGTTGAAAAACAGAGTGGCTTGCTCCCCCCTCCCCACTTCTGCTTGGGCCTCTTTAGCGCCCTCTGTGAGTGTGACCAGGAAGAAGTTGTGTGTTTTGGCCTTTTTTTTTTCTCCATTTTTAAAGCAAAGAACAGCATGAAGATCTTGAGGTTAGAGGTTACCATCCTGTTTGTGTTGTGTGTGGTCGTTGTGTTGTTTTTTTTTTTTTTTTTTTTTTTGGGAGGGGAGGGCGGTGCAAGTAGGGTGACAGACTGACCCCCCGGTACTAATGAGGGCAACCTGCTGTGACCCCGAAGAACGAGAAGCCCAAACGAAGGATAAATAGAAAGCCTACAAGTGCAACATTCATTCTGTTTGTCTTTCAACAGTTTTTGTTTTTTTTGTTTTTGCTGGTTGTTAGCCCGTCCATAGCATTTACCATTGTATGTTAGCATCAAGCTAGCAGACCCGTTAAGCTATGTAATGTTTGATGTCTGTGGATATAAATTTGTGGAAAATATACTAAATATTTAATAAATATACTAAATGTTTATCAGCATTTTTGAAAGCGTTTTGGGGGTTGTTAAAAAAAATTTAAGTGCCGAAAGGTTTCTTTTACCTCTACCATTGTATGTTAGCATCAAGTTAGCACCCAAGTTAAGCTAATGATACGTGCAGTGATGCAATGTTTGATGTCTGTGAATATAGATTTGTGGGAATTATTCTAAATGTTTAAAAAGATATACTGAAAATACGAAATGCTTATCAGCATTTTTGAAAGCTTTTTGGGGTTTGTAAAAAATTTTTACAAGGATTTTTTTTTTTTTTTTATTGGGCATTTGTTATAATTGACAATAAAGGAGACTTTGACTTTGACATGTGGATTTTCAGAAAAAAAGAGGAACTGGTCACAACAATGCAGCCGTAAAGGTTTTTTGCCTCGCTTTGGCCCACTTTGCCCGTTCCAATTGTTGCCATGGAAATGCAGTCAGACATTAAAAGAAAAATAAAGAAAAAATACAAGGCTGCGGGTAAAGTGTAATGTAGAAAAACAAATCAGTGGGATGAATATCTGCTTCAAACTTCATTCATGACTGACGAGAGCCTTCATTGTTGCATTCCAGTGGAAGAAAATAACGACGTTTACACACACAAAGACGTGATTGTTGTTGTATACAATAGTTACAGTAATTCTTCATTTATTTATTTTATTTTTTTACTCCACCGTGAATGGTGCGGGTGGGCGCAGAAGATGAAAATCGAATCAAGTGAACGATAAAGTTGAATGCCACTGTATGATTCTTTTTTTGGGGGGGGGGGGCTGTACACTGCAAAGAAAAAAATGTCAGGTGCACTCAAAAAGTTAAAATTTGACAGGTTGGGAAACTCAACCAAATGTTGGAAGTTTTGCCGTCGGGAAAACTGTCTTTCTTGCTTTTCACGAGAAAAACAAAGTTGTCCCTCGCATTGAAGCCTGACTTTGAGCTAAGAGGAAAAACAACCTACCGTATTTTTCGGACTAAAAGTCGCTCCGGAATATAGGTCGCGTCAGCCATGAAATGCACAATAAAGTGGAAAAAAAACCATATACAAGTCTCCCCGGAGTATAAATCGCCTTTTGGGTGAAATTTATTCGACAAAATTCAACAGTTCCAATCCAATTATTCCACAGATCTACGTATGCAACGATATTGTAGCGTTACCAAAGTACCAGGCAAGACATGGGTTTGATAACCGGCTCTTTGTTTCACAAATCCAGAGCTCAACATCTGAGCCAACACACGCAAGCGCCCTGGACTTCTAGTCCGAAAAATACGGTACTACCTTGGTTGCGCTGACAAACATTGTTGCCATAAAAACAACTGAAATGACTCAAGTTGTGTAGTGATACAAAGTCATTGCGAAGTTGCTCACTGTACGTCGTATTGCACATTCGTCGGCGGGCAAGCGGCGAACTTCTGCGCAAAATGCGTGTCGGAACACGAGGCCGGGCGGCCTTGAATCAGCTAAATTGGCAGCTCGGGTTGGTGAAAAGCGCGAGGCGAGGCCTCGCCTTCTCATCCACCAGCCGCATTGTGCGGAAGGGCAAAAACACAATGTGCAATATTGTGCGCCGACTGAACATTCATTCGCCGCTTTGAAAGCTTGGCAAATTGGAAAGTGCCACAAAACGCGGGCGCCGGCCGCGGGTCAGCCTGCAATTCTCGCTCTAAATGCCTGTTTGTGTCTGACCGCGCCGGGCCTTGACAAACACGATTCTACCGTGCCAACGCTGGCCTCAACGTGCGCCTTTTCAAATATTTTCATCAACGAGGGAAATGCAAGGTTGCGGCGACCCGACAAAGAGCGACTGTTCAATGACATGATAAAAGCCGCATTCGAAAATACTTTAATGGAAACGCTTTCTATTCAAACAGCCTCGTTTCCTCAAACTGGAAGGGTCAGAGGAATGCAACCGCCAGTCTTTTTTTTTTTTTCCCCCTTCAGCCGACTCTGCGTGAACGCTGTCAAAACAAGCCGACATCAGCGCGAAGGGAGGGGCGGGGCTGGCTCCGGGCCAATGCTGAGCTAGCCCCGCCCACTGGCGGGGGGGGGGGGGTCACCTGGCAATTAACCTTTGACCTGAAATCCCTTGCGAAATCTCTTGCACTTCTCTGCGCTCTTCTGCCTTTTGTAAGATAAGATATATATTTACGTAGATATACATACATTCCATGTCCATATACAGTATATATATATATATACACATATATATATATATATATATATATATATATATATATATATATATATATATATATATATATATATATATATAAATAAAATATATATATATATATATATATATATATATATATATATATATATAAAATAAATATATATAAATTAAAAATATATATATACATATTATATACATACATTATTAATTACAGATTTGGATATATTTTCAAGATTCAACGTGATGCACTTCATCTTTTAAAACAAAAGTGATATTCCAATTCAAATATTTTTGTTACACCCCAAAATATACATGCAATATATATATATATATATATATATATATATATATATATATATATATATATATATATATATATATATATATATATATGCATCTTGATGTCTTTCTAGTTGCCTGAAAATGCGTGTTGAGGATAAGGAGGAGGAGGAACTCTTTTCCAGCAAGCCTCGGGAGAAGCGTATTCCTTAATTCTGGATTTCCTGCCCTTTTCTCTGCCTTCCCAATGCAACTAATCCAAAGCCTTGACCTTTGCGCACCTCTTTGAATGTCACATGACCATGCAGGTGTGGAGGGGTCCCTGGCCCGACCGACCCCCAATTAGTGACCCTAATTAGTGGAGGCCCTCACCACCCACCTGCTGGGAGCCTGAGCTGCTTTGGAGAAAGGGAGAGGACAGAGGGATGCAAGAAGGGTGGAGGGAGGGAGGGAGGGAGGGAGGGAGGGAGGGAGGGAGGGAGGTGCATTCCTGAAGGGTTGTCCAAACTTTGAGCTTATCTGAACGTTCGGCTCTAAAACCAGGTACGCACATAGCCGTTTTGGACATCTTGACTGATATTTGGAGGATCAAATTGGAAAAGCAATGAATTAATTTTTTTTTTTTTAAAGTAAAATAAATTGTGATCACTTTTCATCATGTGCACAAAGAGAGAAACATTTGAATTTTCGTCACCATTTGGAGTTTCTGTGTGCGACCTGTTATCGACTTTAATTCAAATAAACGTCATTAAATCAACAAAAGTTCCTTTTTTCTGCTAATTGAGACAAGCCTAACATTTACAATTGTCGCCAGTGATATTTTCTAAGCTGACTGGAGAGGGTGGAAGAAAAGAAAAAAAATTCTTAGCACACTGCAGCATAAACTGGGCGACAACTCCGAAAGCCGGGCCTTCGTGCTGGCTTTGCTCGCAAATGAGGCCCAAATCAACAAGTGTGTGCGTGTGTGTGTGTGTGTTGTCAGAATGGTACCTTTGGCCGATTTCCTGGTCCGGGCGCACCTGATGGGACGATGACAATGTTGTGATGTGTTTGAGCTAGGCCCAAGCTGCAGAACAGGCCACCCATCTGGTCCCCTTTCTGCAGGCCCGTCCTCGCTCAAATAGAGGTGCCAATCACCATAATTGGCACCCTGCCGCTCAATTGTCCCAGTGTGTGCAAGTGCCTCATGCTGACGTCTGGGCCCACGACTTGTGTGTGTGTGTGTGTGTGTGTGTGTGTGTGTGTGTGTGTGTGTGTGTGTGTGTGTGTGCGCACCTTTGTGTGCATGTCTTTGCCTCTAGTCCGCAACTACTCTTTCACATCAATTGAAATTTAAAGAAGTACATTTAGTGATTTGACCTCTAGGTAGAAAATTGTGATCCACTTAATATGTTTGCTATTTGCTCCAAAGAACTACAAATTGTTTTCTGCTAAACCATCTGTGTAATGTTGCTATTTTTCTGCCGGTTAAATGCCCAAGGACATGTCACTTTATGCTTTGTAAATAACTAAGGAATCAGAGTGACAGAGCTGAGAAAGGAAAACAGTTTGGGAAGATTTCTCGTGTGTGTGTGTGTGTGTGTGTGTATGTATATATACACATATATATATATATATATATATATATATATATATATATATATATATATATATATATATATATATTTTTTTTTAAATATATATATATTTTAACATATATATATTTTAAATATAATTATATATGTATATGTATACATATATACATACATATATACATCTATCCATATGTACATATGCATATATACATAGATATATAGATACATATGTACATATACACATATAAACACACATGTTTCCAAAGCAAGACTATTTTGATTCAATATGTAACGTGTAAATTTGTTGAAATAGGAAATATTGAAGTGTTAGTGCAAGGACAAATGACACAGTAGACAGGAGGCAAATGACATAGACATATAATTATATGAATCAAAGTACATATACATTATTTTACAATATCACGGCCGATTGTGAATAGAAAGGTCAGGCCAGAAAACAGACTAAATCCTCTTTAAATAAGTGCAAAATGTTCAAGAGACAAAGTAGCGTTAAGCATATTTAGAAAGGATTTTTTTCTTTTCTTTTCTCTTCCAACCACACAGAAAGACTCACTTATATATATGCATATATATAAAACGCTCTATATACATTTAGAGCTATGTACAAAAACAAAAGAAAAGAGTGAGTGAGTGTAGTGAAAAGGGGAGGCCGAGCAAGTGGAAGGAACGCCAGCCAGCCAGCCAGCCAGCCAGCCAGCCAGCCAGCCAGCCAGCCAGCGAGCCAGCCAGCGAGCCAGCCAGCGAGCCAGCCAGCCAGCCAGCCAGCGAGCCAGCCAGCCAGCCAGCCAGCGAGCGAGAGGCGCTTCCACAAGTGGCCGGGTGCAAGTCGGAGGCGCCTTCGGGGAGATCGCTCAGGATCGCACACGCGGCACCCAAACGCTCCTGAAATATGCAATTCGGTGAGCAAAAACCCAAACATTTGAGTGACTGCAAAAATAAAACAAAATAAATTCCGGTAGTTTCTGTGGGAGCGTCTCAGAAGTGTTCATGAACGCAAAAAAAAAAAAAAAAAAAAGGGTTGATTTGCGAGCAAAAATCTTTCACTAGAGTGTGTGCGACCTTTGCAGTTGTGTTTGAGTTTCACGTGTGTGCATAGGCCAAAAAATAAAATAAAATCATAAATTATCAGCAGTGCGTCTGAGAGCATTTCACAAATGTGTAGGAGAGTTTTTGAGTAGTGCACGAGTGGAACAAAAAAAAAAAAATCTGCATTCATGAGTGGCTGTTGGAAGTGCATGTGAGCATTTCAGTCCGACGTTTGTTTTGGAAATTCACTTTGAATCAATTTTCAGAGCCTCGCCCCGATTCTTTAAAAAAAAGCTAACCAAGTATTGCGTAATGAAGTAAAGTACAATTCTCAAAGGATTTTCTGACCTTCCTTTTTTTTTTTTTTTTGGACACGCGACAATATCGGAATAAATACATTTCAAATGAATCCCAAAAGACAAAAGCAAAGTACATTTTCACCATAATTAGTTTTCTTTAAAAGCTTTTCTGTTTATGGTTTAGTTTGTAAACAAAAATGTTGCTTCAATTTTAGTTGTAGTTATTTTGTTTATTTTGTAATAGCCACGCTGTGTGTGCGTGAGTCTGTGTGTGTTTCACTCGCGTGTATGTGTGTGTGTGTGCATATGTCAGTCATGTGTATGTACGTGTGTGTGTCTGTGTGTGTATATTTCTGTCGTGCGTCTGTGTGTGTTTCAGTCGTGTGTGTACGTGTGTGTGTGTGTGCGTGTGTGTGTGTGTGTTTCAGTCGTGTGTGTGTAATCCTGAATTGTGTCCCTGAGGTCCGCCCTCACATGCAACAGGTTTTGGGAACACGCAAAAGGCGACGTTGCCTCTTTGCGCTGGATATTTGAGGGGAGGGCGCTTACGGACAATCGCTGCCTGTTTCAAAACCAAAAAAGGAAGGGAAAAAAAAAAAAAAAAAAAAAAAAGTCCACACATCAGAGGACTGCTTCCTACATCCAGAAGCGGCAAAGAAGTCCAGAGCTCCCGGTGAAGTGTTTGGCAATTGCGAGGCTGTGACTGAAGGCGGGCCAGTCCAACCAACGGAGGTGAAGAATGGAAACTGCATTTGAGTTGCGGCGGCTCAGCGCAATCATAAAGTGCTCGGAACGTGAAGACCAACAAATCCGATCAGAAGCCGAGGCCAAATGTGTTGCGGGATTTTTCATGAGTGGACCTCAACGCTTCTCTAGAAATCGGGCCTAATCTTTGGAATGTGCGTATTTCGGGGCTAACGCCCTGAGATGCCACAAGGCAGGCGCCAAAGGTCATACAATTGGACCCCCCCCTCCACACACACACACACCCCCGCGGGATAGTGAATGGCAAGAATCGGTGTAAAATTGAATGAATTCAAGAAAAGTGGCCTGTGCTGAAGCACGACAACGGAAGGGAGGCGGGCGGGCGGGCGGGCGGGCGGCCACGGCGGTCGGCGCCAAGGAAGTAAATCAAAGAGATGTTTGCAAACGGGCTCAGTGTTGGCCTGAGCTGTTGCGCTTCTGCTGTCTTTTTAAGCAAACCATCAGAACGGGAGCTACCACAGGATTAGTTCACGCACAAAACACAAGCAAATCAAGAACCACAAACATATTTAAATAACACAATTAAATGCTACAAGTTCTCTTTCTTTTTTTCTCTCGCATAGGCTGTGTTTGGAATCACGCATTTGATGTTCCCGGAATTTTGATCATCATTTTGCAAACTAAACAGTATTTTCATGTTGGCTATGGAAGGACATTTTATTTCACCTCTTTTGAACCATTTTATCCATTTTTTTCATGAAATCAATTTATTTCTTACAATTCATTATTTACTTATTTATTAGTGAATTAAAATATTTATTTCATTTATTTGTGACACTCTATGACTTATTTATGATTGAATTAACATGTGACTAACTCAGTCCATTTCCACTTGGATTTCACTGGACTTTAAGAATTGGAAGTATTTTTCAAAGTTTGATGACACGCAAAGCACAGTCAGGTGGGGGGGGCTACCCCCGAGCCACTCCCCCTTTCCCAGGCACTGCACTCGGCGCGCATTTGAACAAGATGGCCAAGTGATTGCAAACACAGCCTGAGCATTTCTTCTGAAATTTCACAGCACGAAAAGCACTCCATGCCGTCCGTCCGTCCCTGTCTGCCATTGGCGCGCTCACAATCGCGCACCGAGCCGACAAAAGCGTAGCAAAACAGCACGATACCGCTCCAGTCACTTTAGGAAACGGTTTTCTTGCCGCCCAGATCGGCCTCCTTGCGGTCCATCCTCATATACGGCTCGAAGGCCGAGGAGCCGCAGCCGTAGGCCGAGGTCAGCTCGTGATGGGCGCCGCCTAGCAGAGGCACTGAGAAGCAGAGGGAGTGCGGCGGAGGCGGCGGCGGCGGCGCCGGGGTACCGCCCAAAGCGTGCAGGGGCAGCCCAAAGGCCAGCGAGCCGGGGGGGCTGCCGCCGCCCATCCCGGGCGAGGCCGAGGAGCCGCCCCTGGAGCCGCCGCTCAGCAGAGAACCGTTGGCCGGGTGCGGCGGCGCCAGCAGGGGGGACGGGGTGGGCGGCGCGGGGCCCGACAGGAGCCGCCCCTGCTCCAGGAGACGCAGGATGTTGCAGGTGGCCAAAGACTCGGAAGAAGACGACGTGCGCTTGTCCGAATCCTTGCTGGTGTCCTTCTTCTGTTTGGTGCGACGGTTTTGGAACCACACCTTCACCTGCAGCGGTCAGCAAACAAACAAACAAACCTTGAAAAAGAATCAAATGCGAACGTTGCCTGCATTTTTGACTGAATCTCTTCAGGTGTTCAAATGGAAATGTTTTTTTTTTGTTTTTTTTACTCGAGCAGTCGCGTAAAAGCAGACAGCGGCCAATTAGAACAATTTGTATCGGAACTCTAGTTGCACATATTGATCCATTTCCTTCAACACTGAACGGCCGAGGCCTTATTTTCGTTCGCATTTCCCTTCATAAGTTCGCATTAAGTTCTTGAGTTGGATCAAAATAAAGGTTTGAGTTTCATATCTCCAATGGTTCATTCTCTTTGGCTTTGTATGTCAGTTTTACATTCAAGTGCCACTGGCTGTAGCAAACAAACAATTTGAAGCAAACACACCATTTAGAGACATGTGCTCGCTAGCTAGCTAGTTAGCTCGCTAGAAAACGTTTAGCAGACGCTAGTAAAAAGATGTTGCGTTGACAGGAATGTTTCAAGTTGTTCGAAATCCAATGTAGGCCTATGCTTGAATTCAGATGAAGTGAATGTTTAGCGCAGCACCAGATGGAGCATACGCTAGCCGGACTTTGCTTACCGACTAGATAAAACGTTTACGCCAGACGCTATCGCCGCACGCTTAGGGCGGGGTCGCCGGGGGCTCCAGCGAGTGAGCTCATGAGTCGGCCGTGACGCCGATAATGAGATCGCCGGGCGGCTGGCAGGGCCCGACTCGAGCCGAGGTTCCATAAAAAGCTCTTACTACACGTTTGGCCGACCCGGAGGAGGGGCGGGGCCTCAGCAACTATCCATGGCGAGGGATTTGATTGGAGGGGAATTGATGAGAGGAAAAGAAAGCAAAGCTGCCTTTGCTACATCTACACTATTGCACGTAAATCCTTTTTAATGGGATCCAGGGTTCAGCGCTAGGGCACAGATTACCGGGAGGGATCTGGATATGGCATGACCTGTATTTTGCCCCGGGCCGGGCCGGGCGTCGCCAAGCGCAGGTTTGCCGCTATGGCGCCAAAGTGCGGCAGGAATAAATAAAAAGGACTTTCTGGTCAATGAAAGCACCTGGGAAACGCAGTTTTTCCAGTCTGCACTTCTGTAACTGCCATCTGCTGCTTTACTTTTCAAAACACGTTTTCCAAATTTTTCTTCTGGCATAGAAAGTGCTTTTCAATTTTTAGTAAGCTACTTTTCATTTCTTTGCTTAAAAATGTGGAAGTGCCTTTAAATGTTGTAGGCTACTTTCAATGACGTTGAGCTACTTTATGTACTGTCGTAAATGTGCTCTAGCTACTCGAGCGAATGCAACTAGTATATATACATTCGTATATAGATCTTTTTTTTTTTTTTTTATAAATATAATTCTTGAATATTTTTGGTTGTTGACAAAATTTAGCACATTTATGTTCGGCCCATGACACTGAAAATGAGTGACAATAAAATGTGTTCATTGTCAATGTTTGGTCTCAAAATGTTCTACTTGGGCTCCTACAATTTCATGTTAGGGTCCACACTATCCTCCTAGTCAAAATAATTGTGGAATAATAAAAAAAAATTTAAAAAAAAAAAGCTTATCTGGAGCCCCGCACTACAAATGGGTTGCCATCCAAATACCGACCGGCATTCACTAAACCTGTGGAATCTTAAGAAAGGACAAAAGAAAATGCAATGATTTCATCTAGTGGGTGTAAAAAATAAAAATGTTCAACATGGTGACGTTTTACGAAAAGCTCACATATATTTTGACATGAATTCATTTTTCAAGGAGTCTCAATGGTTACAATATTCGATGCCTCTATAATATGCAAATGACGTTTATGGCTAAGCCTAGCCGGCTAATGTGGCTGACTGCCGCGTTAAGTAAAAATACTTCGTCGCTGTATTTTGAATTTATTTATTTACTTATTTATTTATATATTATTTAATTGGAGGGGTTATGTGTGTGATGACATTAAAGTTAGGCTTACACTAAGCCAAGACGATCCTATCTCGCCTCCTCGGATTCGAAAGCAGCATATAAATAAGTCACATTTTTTTCCTTGGACACATTTTTCGATGATGTATATGGAGTTGTATTTTTGGGAGAATAAAAGGCATCAAGGGTAGAGTTGTATATACATATTTTAAATTCACTTTATGAAATAGGACTACAATTTATGACTGTCTTGCAAAAATCTGAGTTCATTCGCGTAAAGGTACTTTTTAGCCAGATAATCTTACAAAGACGTAATAGGTGTTAGGATTAGAATTTTGTCAATTTGACCCAAAACGTTTGACAACACCTGACCTAGTCATGCCTAATTTCAATGCGTGGGAAATTGTCACAAAAAGTGGGCCTGAAACTGCTCCAAAAAGCAAACTCGCACCAATCCAGCCATCGCATGCGGCCCGTGACCAAAATGAGTTTGGCGCTCGTGAGCCAGCGAGAGAACGGTCGGGTCCAAAAAGGAATGGCTCTCTCAAGATCCGAGCGGGAGCGATCGCCATTAGAGCAGCCAGGTTCAGCCGGGGGTTAACCCCGTCTTATACCAGGCCTGATAGATATGGCCGCCCTAATCCCTCCTTAGCACAAAAGCACTTGGGACGGCGGTTATGAGGCGCCCCCAACCCCCTCGCCAGGCGACACGCCGGCACTAGGGGGCGCCCTTGGGACCTCCCACACTCAAGTGAGCCTCCGTTCGGTGGGACAAATGTGCTACGAACCATTGCGATTCAACGACGACTCACTTTTCATGGTGGGGCTCGATTCGATTGATTCGATTCGCTCAGTTCCAGGGAGTTTTGTGTTGTCCTCTTCCACACATGCGAGTGAACTTGTCAAAAGACGATCCAAGACGTATTTCAAGATAACGAAATGATTCGATTCGGCTCGCTTGACTCCACGTGCATCTTTCCAATCAAAACCAATTGTACTTGCCATTTGTTTATGATTGCTTATTTCACATCTTATGAAAAGAAAGTATCGATGCAAACAATCTATGCGCCAATTTGTCTTCAATCGACATCAAGTGGAGTCTAGTTTTGCGCGCGGCAAGGCCTTTTTCACCCGACTTCCGGCCGCCGTCGGCACAATCTGGCCACTATGCGTCACGGCGGGCGGGCAGGCGGCCTGTTCCGCGCGACCAGACGCCGTCTGCTCGGACAATACGCGCACAGTCCGAATGGCGACGCGCCGCTGTCGTCGTGTCTCGTTCAGGCTGGAAGACAACGCCGGCACTTTGCTCGCGCTTACACACTCTGTGATGGCACTGACAACTCCCCCCCCCACCCAACACACACACACACACACACAGACCTGTTGAAACCTCAAGAAAAGTCGAGTAGAACAGCTGAACTTTATTTAGGCTACTCTGGCTTCCAGATATGCTTTGCTCTTGAATTTAACCCATTTTAAGGTTCTAAATAAAATGGATTGCAGTTGTTTATTTTGACTTTACCTCTTGAACTGACTTGACACAATCAATTGACTTCAAATTGAATGGAGACAAAATACAAAATGATTTCTCTTGGTGACTTAACTCGTTATCCCCCCAAACAAAAATGAACAGGTTTGTGTGGAATTTTTGTATCCACTGCATAAACTTTTTTTTTTTTTCCCAAAGACCCTCCTCATTATCCTAAACTGCACGAGTAGCGCAAAGAACAAAATTCAAGTTGTAATCTTTAAAAGACAACAACTCCATTCTCGTAGTTATGCGCTATTTATTTATTTATTTATTTATTTATTTATTGTGCAGGAATGTCAGATGATTATATAGATCAGAGCTTTGAACTGGCTACGTGCACACACATGCTAAACTCGGCATCTCGTATTATTTTCGGTCTTAATTTTGTGCACCTGATGAGCAAACGTTTAGGGTCTCGTATGAATAAAAGCAGCATGCTCGTACCGTTCCGTTGATGATTATGAATGAAGTATTTATTTTGCATTTGTAAACAAAATAATCAACGTGATTGAATGTGATGACCGTCTTTCTTCCTAATGCCACGTCACGATCTCCTCACCTGCGTCTCGGACAGGTTGAGCTGTCGGGCCAGCTCGGTGCGTTCCCGGCCGACCACGTACTGGCATCGCTGGAACTCCACCTCCAGCCGGTACAGCTGCTCGGCCGTGAAGGAGGTTCGGGTGCGCTTGGGCCGGTCCAGGTCCAGGCCCTTGGGCAGCACGATCTCGCGGATGGTGCCTTTTGCATCTGCGCGCCAACAAGGAAAGACACTGGCGTCATTGTCATCATTACTCGTTGTACTAGCAGCAGTAGGTGGTCTCAACCTCGCCACCAAGCTTTAAAGTCAGAATGATAATAATGGAGGCAATATTACTGTCAACAAGTTGTAGAAATAATCTTTGAATTTATTTTAAAACAATACTTTGTTCATTAACACGGTGACTATTAGTAATTCTAGCAATAATAATATCACACACGATATTGGTACCATATATGTAAAAGGATAATTATAAGTACGCTATATTAATATTGTCCATATGTGATGACAATAATAGGCTACTATTATTATCATTGTTATCATCATAAAAGGCAGCAGCATGAACAAGGATTAAATATGAAATATTCTTACTATACTCTAGCAACGGCACCGAATAAAAATCACCAGATTAATAATAAAATAACAAAACGATAATAATAAAAGGCTAACACAGACATACATGGAATACATTGGCCTACATACAAATATAGTCACACACAATACACGCATAAAAATAGTATTAATATCACGAACACTATTCATCAGTGTTAAAAATATTTTGGATTAGGAACATTATTTTGCCTTCTGGTCGGCTACTGCTTCACTCCCCTTGCTAATATTTGGAATAATGACACAGTTGTAAATAAGATGACACACTGCTGTTGCTTTTAGGGACTTAGTCAAGTCAAGTCACATTTATTTCTATAGGCCAGAATCTTAATAGGCCAGAAACGTCTCCAAGGGCTTCACATGCACTTGGGGTCATCATTAGATATTCACGAAACATTCCCTGACGTATGAGTCGTTTTGATTCCAAGTAGAAATAAGAGCGCAGATCGGTGGCCAGAATCATCATCGTATCGCCATGCCGGCCCCCCCCCCCCAACCCCCCAAGCCACCGTCTATTTGTTGCCGTTGGTCGCGCTCTTTGTCCACACGTTTGAAATCATGAAATATGGAAGCCGTGCACTCCAAAAAAAATCCCCTGAATTAAAGATGATTCAAGCAACTCGCTGAAATGAGGCAAAAACACGTGCGAAATGTGCAGGGAAAAAAAATAACAACAACAACAAAAAAACGTGAATTTACTTGCTGGCTAAGAAGTCTGTTCATTGTTTTGTTTTTTGTTTTTACGGCTAATGTGACGCAAAAGGTGACGCGCCATTGCCGCTTGACTACAAGACCTGCGGGTGTTTTTTTTTCTTGCGTATGTGTAAGCTCGCCGGGAAAAAAAAAAAAAAAAAAAAAAAACGAAAGCGAGTAAGCTGAACTCTGCGTGACCCCCGGCCTTAAGAAGAAGAAAAAAAACAAACAAAACAAAACCACGCAATTATCCTTTATCGGTGCAGGAAAACCAAGCCAAGATCATCGTCGCCATTTTCTATTCACAAATCTCGTTTTGATAACTGCCATTTTCCCATCATCGTTTTTTTTTTACATTTAAAAACACGCTCGCGCGAGTTATTTGCATGCAGGGTGCATATACCGCTTTTTTTTTTTTTTTTTTTTTACTCAACAATTTTACACATTTTCTTGTGGGTTTGTGTTTTACGTATATGACGCTTATTGCACTTTTGGCAACATTTTGAGTCTTCCGCAAATTAAGTTACAAATAAAGTTAGTTCATTTTAGGATCTTTTACACTTTCAATTTGAAGTGCTTCAATATATTGGCGGGGGGGAAAAATATTGGTCAAAAATTGGACCGGCCTGCTGTTGGGTCAGTTTGAACCAACTTTCAGGCTTCTTTTGTACAGAATAAGCCATTTTTTTTGTACAAAACTTCCCAAATGTCTTGTTTTGACACCAAACATGCCAAAGTCCAGGGTTTTTAACCTTTTCAGTTTTACGGGTGTATTTTATCATTATTGTTATTTTACTCGTTCTGATGGCCTCTTGTATAGGAGGGCGTTGACAGATGATGACTAAATTAAATATAGTATTTTTAAAACTGCGGGGTTAAAAATAACCAAATATGGGCTTAAAACAAACAAATCCGAGTTAAATACACTCACCGGATTTACAAATGATTGGGTTATTTAAAAGCCAGAAATTTGAAGAGTGTAACATCTCACACAAAGACCGCTCACCCTCCCCCTTTTTTCTTTTGCTTAATGTTTGTGATTAGAGAAAATAAATAAATAAATGGAGCGATCATGTTTATTGCTATGTTGCAAAAAAACGAATTTAGTGACCGACTAGACTTTTTTTTTTTTTTTGGAAGATTGTTGCAAGTATGCTGTACTCACCCCTGACCAGGATCCTACGGCAGTAGTCGGGGTCCACTCCTAAAAGTTTGTCGTGGCCGTCCTCGCTAGAAGAGGTTGGCGTGGACGACGACGTGCCGGGGGTGTCCGACGAGCTGTGGAGAGGCGAGCGGCACTTGGCGTCCGCACGCTCCGGACACAGCGGCTTGGCTCCGCAGCGGTGGGGGCTCCCATCGCCCATCGCGGCCTGATCGAACATAATGCAGCTCCTTCCTTCCTTCCTTCCTCCCTTCCCTCCTTCCTCCCTCCCGTCTTTCCTCTTCTACTTCTTCTCGTCCGCTTGGAGGGGCGCGGGGGGCATGCCCTCCACTCCTCTCCCCCACGGGAGTAAAAAGCCCACTCAGAGTGGAAGCACCTGGCACGCAAACGGACCGGACCGCAGGTGTGTGGCCGGCATGATGCCCTAGTCCCGTTCGGGGAGCCGAGCCCAACGAGACTACGGAAGCCGACAAGTGGCGAAGGAATTCAGGCAAGGTGCGAAGGAGGAGTGGGTGGGGGGGGCAGAGTGATTTTTTTTTTTTTTTTTTTTAGCAGGAGAGGAGGTGCCCCCCCCCCCTCCACTTCAAAATCGCAAACACACACGGGCAGGACTCTCGTGAGTCGAAGCGACAATTTTGTAACTGGAAACGCTTGAATCGAAAGCGAAGCGCACTCGGCCACCAGTTTCTCACGTCCTGCGTCTTCCTTTTCGATTCGTAAAGGCCTCTTCACCGGCTAAGTGGCGTCACTTCCGGGTCTTCGCTGATTGGCTCTCATTGGAAGACGAGCGGATATAGGCAGGCGTGAAGACGTCACACCTCGGTGGCCCCGCAGCCGGAAATCTGAATACGGGCGGAGTGGGAATCCCCCCCCCCCCCCCCCCACACACACACACACACATCCCCCGCCCCAGCCCTTTTCTCGTATACAACCGTCGTAAAGCGAGGAAACCCTCAACTGGGGATTTGTAACACAATCATTGCAATTCAAAAACATGAAACTGAATTTTTACCACTGATTTTGTAAAGGATAGGCTACACGCACGCACACACACGCACGCACACAAAATACACACATTCACACGTATATTTGTATGAAATTACACATAGGTCATTTATGTATGCATCAATGAAATATATAAATATTTATTACAATCTAAATGTAATGTTAGTTTTATATAAATGAATTATTGTGTTGTTATTATTTTTGTATAATCTAATTTTAAATACAATTTAATATTTTTATCAAACGTCTATTATGATAAACTGTCATGCAGAGAAAAAAGAGAAGTGATTGCATTAATTATTTCATTGAATATATATGGAAAATACCACCTCACAAACTTTAGTGCAACCACCTCGTATATAAAACGACATTAGCTCTGGTTTCCTCCCACATTCCAAAGATGGTAGGCCGATTGACCACTCGGTGAACCACGGCGCCTTAAGGTACAAAATCTAAAATCTATAGTCCTTATCCCTCGTCTAGTTCATAAACTATGTACATATTAAATATACATCATATGTCAATCTATCTAAAAAATATCACCCCCTGTTGAAAATACAAATGCCCAGTATGTGGCACATGACCTCTGTTGTTGCTGATCACCCATTTATTTCCTAACAACCTGCAAGAGAATTCAAGCAAAAGGAAGATGATTGTAAAGCGGCGACTTGCAGGAAGGCCAAGGCAGGCGCGCCTATTGGGTGTGTTGTGTTGTGTTGTGTTGTGTTGTGTTGATGGTGCTGCGTGCACCTGCGGCGCGTTGTTGTGACGCTTTCCAGCAAACAAGCGTTTCTTCTGCGGGATTATATAATTATAGTTTTGCTTGTTCTCTTTCCAAGGTCGTCATTACGGCACAGTGCGCCGGCTCGTTACGCCTTTCGCCCGGCCTAATCTCAGCCGCCATCAATAGGAGCTGTCAATCACCCGCGGCACTCAGCAGAGACAAGAGGAGGCTGATTGCTGTGCGTGCACGCGCACACACACACACTAATTCACCGATGCCACGATTTCAGTATTTCACTTTAGCGGAGATGCATTCTCGCTGATTTTAGCCAGAGTGTGTGTGCGTGCGTGTGCGAGCGTGCGTTATTTTTCACCTTGCGCCAGCCTGTTTTGGTGCCATCAATTGCTGCTTTGAAGCTTTGCAATGTTGCCAAATTATGAAGCATTTGTGCAAATAAAAAAAAAAAAGAATCAAACTTAACTCAACTTTTCCAGCCATTTTCTTCCAGCTCATTTGAAAAAGAGAGATGACAGGGCTTTTATAGATTTTTCGCCCGATGTTTAAAAAATGAAAACTCAGTCTTTAGTCCGTTCATTTGAGACTAATTGCAACAATGTAAATTGCAGAATCGCGGGCATCAATAGCCACTTTTAAAGGTTTGTTTAGCGTGTCCTCCAAAACTACTTTCAACAATACTTCCTACCTTTTGCAACACAAATTAAAGTTGATTGTCAAATTTATCCATCCATCCAAATTTATTTCAACACATTTCAAATTGTACTCGTCCTCACGTGCGCACTTGGAATTTACGATGATGACTAGTACATGTTTTGTGGCGTCTTCAAATGAGCATTTTGCTGCTAACCGACAAAATAAAGACGCTTCAACCCTCGGCACAAATAAAACTTTTTTTTGTTAAATTCTGCAACTTAAACTAAGAAAAAAAAACACAAGTTTTAATTGATTCATCTAAACCTCTGTTCATTTTTTAGCGCGAAGAAAAATATACATTCTTTACTCCTGTTGTATTTTTGTTTTTATTGATTTGGAAGAAGTACATTTATTTTGTCACCGTTTTAGCGCTTTTTTGCCACATTCCTGTCTGAAAGAAGAAAAAGGCAACCATCCGTAATTGACACGATTATTAAAAATAACTATCCGTTATTGGAGCCATCGAAACCTTCACAAGTAATTATTTTGCGGAGCGCTTCGTCCGTGTGTCCTGCACTTGGGCAAGAGAAATACCTTCAGCAGCCGAAACTGCCACCTAGCGGGCATTCAAAGAACTGCCGCAAGTCACATCGAAACGCTTCAATTTATTCGAGACAAATACAAAAATGACAAGTTTGACATTCACGAAACAAGAACTCTTCACTTAATGCTGAAGACAGTAAGATAACTAGAAATATGACGATTGATGTCCACGAGGATTGGTTCTCCTCATCCTCGTCCAGGACGTGGCAGGAAGTGTGACGACAGGAAGGAGGAGGAGGAGGAAGGCACTTGATGAATACCAACACACAAGCAGACACAAGTAGGCCTCCTAGAATAATGTGAGCTTTTCAGCCTTTAAAGGGAACGTATGGCTTGTAAACAAACATTTGAGTCCCGCACGTCTTGCCATGTCTTATTTCGCAACCAGCCTTGTTTTTATCACGAAGGCACCGTTTGGATCCATTTACAAAGCGCAGCGAAACTGGAGGAAGATCCGGAGCAGAAGAGACACTTTCAAGTGGCGGCCAAAGCACGAGCCTGTCAAAACCAAATAGCAAGGAGTGCTGCGGCGGTAGCGGTAGCATTAGCAAAGCCGCCTGATAAGTGTCTTTTTTTTTTTTTTTTTTTTTGCTGATGAAGCGATGCTCACAAGTTTGGGTCGCATGCGCGCAATAAGGAGAGTCAGTCGAAGCCTTGCCAGTCGCTTTGCTCCGAGTCGTACTCCAGCTCCACACCGATGCAGCGAATGCCCTCCAGCAGCATGGGCGTGCCGTGATGGCGGTCTGGGTAGAAAAGCCAAGTGGGCAAAAAAAAAAAAAAAAAAGTCAAGCGTGAAATCCACATTAATTTTTACTCCTTTCATTTTTCATGTACAATGGTCATTCTACCGCCAGATTAACAAAAGAAAAAAAAAAAAACGGAAATTGGTTAAAAGTAACTGAACTTAAAAAAATATGATAAAAAATTCCAAACGACTAAAAAGCCTTCTCAATTTTGCATATAAAATAAATACATGAAAACGAGCTCTTTTGATCCAATTTTTTTTTTTTGCTTATCAAGATACAAAGTGCTGCTCTTTTTGACCACCTTGGGGCAGTATAAAACAGACTAGTCGCTTTTTGCGCAGATAAAGAATATTTGCCGGTGAGTTGAGCTCGATGATTGCATATCGTAACTCTTTGTTCCATGAAAAGTGAACTGGATAGGGTATTTGTTTGGCATTTTTTATTTTATCATCATACTGTTTTGTTAATATGAAATATGTACTAAATAAACGGAATAAATTCCATATTGTTATTGATTGGTGTAAAAAAAAAAAAAAAGCATCAAGACCTAATAGGACCTTTCTGTGTTCTATTTCTAGCATCTTTTTGACCATAGTTTAGTCTATATGAAATATGTAGTTTAGAAATAAACTGAATACATTTCATACTGTTATTGATTGGTGTAAAAAAACAAACAAAAAAAAACAATCAAGAACTCATAGGACCTTACTGTGTTCTATGTTTAGCATCTTTTTTTATCATCCGGTTTTGTCTATATGAAATATGTACACTGAATACATTTCATATTGTTATTGATTGGTGAAGAGGCATAGATGACATCATACCCATGACTCTGGCGTGAACTTTGACCGTGATGCAGATGTCGTCGTTGGCCTCGCTCAGCAGCTGCACCTGCTCACACAGCACCCCCTCCTGTTGAGCCATGTACTCGCACATCATTTTCAGACCGCCTGCAGTGGGAGGGAGGGAGGGAGGGAGGGGCTGGGTGAGGTGGACGCCATAGATACCAAAAAAAAGCCAGTGCTTCCCGCGTGTCACCTTCGGGAGCAGGCGAGACGTCGATGACCCGCAGATGGGGGCTCGGCCTGGGCGCCAGACACACCTCCTTGCCGAGAGCCGGAACCTCGGGCAGGGTGAAGGCGATTTCGTAGCGGTGCTGCGCCTTCAGGAAGCCCAACTGAACGGAAGGAAATTCAAGTCAGCGAGCGGAGCTTCGGCGGGCCGATTCCAAGCCCAGAGTTGCCTGCGGGTGATCGCGTTGCCACGTCTTGAGCTTTCCCGACCGACAGAAGATGAAGAGCGTTCAAACTTTTCAAGGTGGGCGTCACCTTGACCAAGAAGCTGCCGTCATCCTCCGCCGTGACCATGATGACGGAGTCGTGCAGCTTGTCGTCAAAGTGGACGTGAGACGGGGCGCCGGGCGCCTGGGCGCCGGCCCCCTGGGCACCGGCCACCGGGGCTTTCTCCGAGAAGCGAACGCCTCCCGCCTTGGTAGACCCTGGAAAAAAAAAAAAAAAATGAAGAGATTATTTTGTTAAGGATAGGGTCACGTTAAAAAGTGTGGTAAATTTGTGAAAAGTTCAAAAAGGCAAAGAGCTTCAGTCAATAAAATGATTGTCAGTGTAGATACGTTATTTGATAATCAACAGTTTCAGCTGAAAGACATGGCGTCACGACTGGCGACCAAGAAAAAAAAAGAAGTAAAACTGGCCCACAGGATGAGAGGCAGGCGATGTTCTCAACACTCACTCTTCTTCGTTGCTGCGGCGGCATCAGCCATGATCCCAGGAGTGAGGTGAACACTCCCTACGACAATCTGGCCATCACTACGTCGGCGTCTCGCCTTGGGGGACAATACAAAAAAAGACAAAGTCGTGGGACGAGAAGCGAGCCAGCGCTGGTCCAAGTGGGAGCGAATCAATGTGCTGCCAGCCAGCCGGTGGAGCAAAACAATTTACTAAGAGGATTAGCTGGATGGTGGCTATATGCCATACGCATCATCACAGATTCTTTTTTTTTTTTTTTTTAAAAAGGAGTCAAATAAGAATGAAGTCTTTCTTCAAACACAATTATCTGAAGTTCTACTTAAATACAGATGGGCGGATCGATCCGGTTCATAGCAATACCAGTATTGATATTAGTTTCTTCTCTTCCTCATAAACATTTCTGCCAGACATGTGTTATTAAACGGAACACGTTTAATAATCACTAACTGTAAATAAACTTGAAGGCATTAATTACGAAAAGGGTTACTAGCTACATTTCCACTACACTACAGCAAGTGGACAAGTAATAATAATAATAATAAAAAATTATATTTATAGAGCACTTTACTTTTTTTTAAAAAAAAAATCTAGTGTTTTTAGAACGAAACACTTTCCACTTACGAAAAAATCCGCCCCAAATGTTAAACTACTTAATAATAGATCAGGGGAAAAGGCACAAGAAGTCGTCAAGGTCATGAGAATTCATTCAGATTTAGAAATGTCCCGATAAGCCAAGCTCACGCTTAAAATGAAGGCAAAGATCGCCAAATGAAACAGGCTGAGGCATGAGAGCCGAAATGGGGCTCCACAACTTTCACGTCGAAAAACACCCGACTCACGTAAGTTGCACAGACGCACGTTGCGCGTGTTGTTGAGTGTTGAGCAGGTGGGATTTTTTGCTTGTCTTTTTCGGGCAGCTCCCTCCCGTTCAACTCGTCTCCGTCCGTCCCCAAGCCCCTCGCCGCTCCACTTCCGCCTTGGGTCACGTGGCTTGGCTTCCTAGTTAAAAATGGATATGTGGCGCCATCTGCCGGCGGGCTTTCCTCATCGACTCGGCCGGTGTTTTCTGACGTCACGATTCTCACGTTCAAGAGACTTAAAATACTTTTGACCAAAAACACAATAGACATTATGTCAAGCAGTTTTTACGAATGGTCACAGCCAATCAATGTTAGCCATGGCTATTGCTAAAATAAAAGAAGCTGTATCATGCCATTTTAAACTTTTCACGGTTATTCGTAACCATGTGCATAATTATATCAAAGTCAAAGTCTGCTTTATTGTCAATTTCTTCACATGTCAAGACACACAAAGAGATCGAAATTGCGTTTCCTACTATCCCACGGTGACAAGACATCTTACATATTTTATATATATATATATATATATATATATATATATATATATATATATATATATATATATATATATATATATTATATATTATAATATATATATTATATATATAATATATATATATTATATATATATTATATAGGTCCACGGACAAGAAAACATCCAAGTAAACAATACAAAAATATATTACATATTAATATAATATATTAATATATAATACATTTGGCACGGCGGTGATCTTATTTCTTCATAAATACGAGTTATTCTGGTTGCTATTTTCCTAACCCGGAAGTAAGACGCCTGTTTCACTCAAATTCCGCCTCCACTTTTTTTTCTTATAATAATCATCATCATCATAATAGTCATAATCAGTCATAATAATAATGAAAAGAAAATATATATTAAATCCTAATAATAAGTGGTTTGGTGAAATGAACAGTATACTGGTAACCTGTTCCATAACAATTTCGGTGAGGTCTCAGGGGAATCTTCTGACCTCCTCAGGACCGTGACCTTAAATCCAGCTTTTTGATATATTTTGATCTTGCATAAATAATAGGCATTCATTAAAAATGATGGACCAAACAGAAAAACATGGATACCCACAGCTGCACACCTTTTTTTTTTTTTTTATTCTTTTAATGATTGCAAATGACCTGGCACATTTACACGGAAAAGGAATAGTGAGCTCACACAGCAAACACATGCACACGCCACTTTTGCAGAGCCTAGAAATCAAATCTTGATGTTTTCAGAACGCATGCAGTTATGCCGAAAGCACATCATGGTCATCACTTGCCGGTTAACGCCTGAATAGTGTCGCAAGCTGAACATTCAAAGCTAGTTTGAAATACAACAGTCAGCGGCAGTTTGCTCCGCTCACATTGACCCAATGGCCGCCAACAGCTTCCAAGAACAGTTCGGCCGGCCTGCTGACGTCATGCTGGTGGCCAGCACGTGTCCAACAGTGAGCCACAATTGACGTTGGAGAAAGCAAAGCAATAAAGAAGGTCCGGAGCTGATCGGCTGCTCAACAAGGAGAATTTAGAATTGGATAGAAGGGAACGGATTTGGCCTCTCGTCCCGGCAGACACCAGAGGGGGCGCTGTGGACCCGCGTCCTCGTAACCCGGCTTTCAAGGATATGGCAGAAATGCACCAACAGCTTTTCGTACTTTGAAAGTCTCCTTCTTAAAAGTCAACAGCAGGAAACTTTGGCATCGAGGTCGTTGAGCGCGTTTGTGACGTCATCATGCAAACGGAAGCCTCCTCCACAGCAGGCGCAGCCAGAGGCGCGACCCAACGCCCCCACGGCGGGCGTCGGTGTGTGTGTGTGTGTCTCCCTTCCCTCCTTTCTTCCTTCCTTCCTTCCTTCCTTCCTTCCTTCCTTCCTTCCTTCCTTCCTTCCTTCCTTCCTTCCTTCCTTCCTTCCTTCCTTCCTTCCTTCCTTCCTTCCTTCCACCCTCCTCCTCCGCTCGCATGCACTCACTCACTCACTCACTCCTCGCACACCGACTCACTCAAGTCCACGGCGCCACCTCTGGTGAGTCGCCGCATCTTGCTGAAGTCGTGGTCGGTCCTCAGGTAGGAGAGGGAGGGGCCTCCCTCGCTGTGGCCCGCCAGGTCCTGAGGCTGCGCCTGGGGGGGCAAGGGTCGCATCTCGCCGCCGCTGCGCCAGTACAGCGCGTACTGCTGCGGGTCAGTCACGCCGAAGGTGGCGGCGCACAGCTGCGCCAGCGCCTGGCTACTCTCGCCCACTCGCCACTGCAAGGTCCGCACGGCGCTCCGCTCCCCGTCCTGGAACAGTATCCGAACGCACCTCTGGAGGGGGGAGTGGAAGGGGGGGCGGCACAAACAACACTCAGAGATCCAGGAAGAGAAGGGATTGGCTTACGGTCTCCAAAATTATGCACATCCTGGACAGCAAATTCCACTAGATGATTTTTTTTTTAAAATGTTTTTTACCCGTCGTGCAAGCGTGAAATAAAAATTCTTGACACATTTTGAAGTTCCCTCACCCAAAGCTCCTTAGTTGTCCCTGTCAAAAAATCTCTGCCTCTTCTAGTTCTGAATTCATGATGCTACATCCAATAGACCCGGGTCCTGCCCTGCATCTTGTGGCATAACGAGGTACTACAAAATCGGCGCACAAGTTGGACTTGGCTGAATCATACTTCAAAACATTTCAGAAGCGCAAAGACAATAAGCGCAAAGACAATATAACGGGGGTAGTGGGGGTAGTGGGGGTAGTGGGGGTCACCCCCCCCCCTCCCCCCACACCCACACACACACATGCAGCGATGAGAGAAATGTCAACAGGTCCAACTTACAGAGTCAGCAAGCTCCTCGCTGTCCGTTTGCATATTGTGTTTGCCTGCTCGGGTGCGTGCGTAGATGCAGCTCAATAAATTTCATGTTATCTGACCGCCCACTTCCTCATCGCACTCGCCTCACCAATCGCCCGCCAGTGTCGGAGCAGAATCTGGCTGCTGGCTCACTTGGACGGGCTATTTGAAGCCCGGAGAGGCACCACGTGACCGCACGCAAACGTAGTGCTTAACAGTGTCGCCGCTTTGCTTTTTTTTTTTTTTTATTGTACCCAACAATGTGATAACAGGTGAAAGTGTGTGTGCGTGCCTGTGTGTGTGCGTGTTCATGCATGGCCCACATCAGAGGATTACTTTTCAAAACTAATCCCTTCAAATGAATTCCGAGCACGTTACGAAAGCTGGGGGTTTCTGCAAAATGCAAATAATTATGCCGCCCCCCCCCCCCAAAAAAAAAGGAACGGCTGGAGGACTCCAATTTTGGACTTCCAATTCTTGAGTTCTACACTGTCTCACAATGGACCCAAAACTCCGGGGTTACGGGTAATCCAAAATGGGATAACTCGCTAACCCGGGTCGGAGTTCCGTTTGTGACTCGACAACCGAGGTGGTGGAATTCAGCGGCCGCCGCTACCTGACGCTGCAGGTTCTCCTTCTGCTTCTGAGCCTCGAGGGTTCGCCGACAGCGCCACTGCTTCAGCGCCTCCCGGGCCTCGGACGTAAGGCAGCCTGAGATGGTTCGCTCCGGGTCCAGGCTCTGAATCAGATGCAGGCTGGCGAAGACGCTGGTCAAGTAGGAGCCGCCTGGAAAGTGCAAAGTGGACTCCAGACAAGTTCTGCACACCGAGGTTCCGCTGAGGAGCACCGACCTTCACCGCCGAGCCAAGATGGCTCCAGGAGCTCCATCATGTACTCCACCTCCATCAAGATGTGAGGCTTGTTGGACTCCACGATGGCGTAGGACAACGACGGCAGGAAATCCTCCCAGCTCACTTCCTGTCCTGCTGAGAGCCAAACGCTGGACATTTGAAGGGTTCCGACCCGAGAAGTTCGCCAGAACTTTTTGTCTCACCGTGCGGGGCGCCCAGGCCCTTCTGCACGCACTTGCAGACCTGCAACAGCAGCAGAACTTTGTCGACGGGCGAATGCGTGCGCCGCATCAGCGCCAACTTCTGCTTCACTTTGTCCACCAGCCGCCCGTCGGGCAGGCCCGTGCGCACGCCCAAGCGTTGGGCGGCGCTGTCCTCGTCTTTTAGACGCGCCAGGTTGCGGCTGAAGCGTTGGCTGGACGCGTCCTGCCGGTGTAGCGCCGCCAGGGCGGCGTCCAGGTGAGACTTGAGGGGGCGCAGCACGCAGGAGAACATGGCACGCTCCAGGGCAAGATCTGGAAAAAACAGGACACAAACAAGAGCGAGACCGCTTTGTCACAGGTGGCAATTATCTGTACTTATGTAGAAGTACTTAAGAATAAAGGAAATAAATTTATGCAAGTACGGAACAACATTTTCATATACAATATCTGTCAAAAAAAAAAACAACAACAACTCTTGATTTGTTTTTATGCTAGCAAACAATGTGCGCTGCTAACTTTGCTAACATTGTCCAATGCTATTCAATGACCGATTCTGTTGTGCCAAATTTTTAAATCAAAATTTGAAATTAAATACTCGTGTCGTGTCTCAAAATACTTCCGAATAAAATAGAGAAATTACACAAGTACGGAACAACATTTTCTATTTACAATACCTGTTTCGATAACCTAGCTTAAAAAGAAAACATTTGATTTGGGTTTATGCTAGCGCAACAATGCGCTCCGCTAACTTTGCTAACATTGTCTAATTCAATGACCAATTCAGTTGTGCCAAATTTTGAAAACAAGAATCAAAATTAAAAACTCCTGTGGAGTCTGGAAATTCTTCGACGTAGCGCAGCCGTGTATTTGCATTTTGTTGCTAGCGAGCGAGCGAGCGCTGCCGTTGCCAGCTTGCTTCTCTCTCACTTGCGTTAAAGTCGATCGTCCATCTTGCTCGCTTACAAATATGTTAAGTGACTCTGTGTTTTTACTGTAACACTCCCCCCCCCCCCCTTTGAATCGTGCGCTCTCCAAGCGTGCGTGGGCCTGTGAGATCTTTTTATGATAAACGAGAGTGAGGGGAAAAAAATTCGAATGGCTCCCACCAACGCAAAGGCAGATAAATCAGAGTGCAGGAAGGAAGGAAGGCGAGCGGCCCAGCATCGCCCCCCCCCCCCTCCAGAAGTCCGTGCAAGGCCGGGCAACACGCACACACGCAAGCCTACGCACGGGTCCGGCGGGTGACTTTTACATTGTTTACAACAAAACAAAGCGGACTCCGCTCGGATGTGTCTACCTTTCTCGTTTTCTGGCACCAAAGTTTCGATGGGAGGTTCCAGCTCGCCGCTTTCCAGTAAGCAACACTTGGCCTGCGATAGAAACAGGCGCACACCCTGCAGCAGCTGCACGGACGTCACACGCGGCGACGAGGATAGCGAGGCGGCCGATAGCGATTTCAGCAAGCCCGTGTGAGCCAGGAGGAAGTCCTGCACCATCCCGCCGAAAACCGAGCGCCGGTCCCGGGACAGCTCCCGCACCAGTCGCGTCAGACGCTTGTCCGGAGCGAAGAAACACACAAAGGCCTCGCTCATGCGGCGCAGTCCGCCGCGGCCTCGCGAGCGCACCAGCGGCGGCCGCCGGGGTCCCTGGCTCTGGGTCTGGAACCCGCTCTCGGAATCGGAATCCCAATCGTCTTCCTCGTCCAGACTGCTGAGGGAGCTGTTGCTGTCCAGCTCGGCCAGAGACGGCGCCGCCCGGCGCTCCGGGGCCAGCAGAGCCACTTCGATGGCGGGCCCCTCTGGCGGCGACGGCGACGACTGCTGGACATCGGGAGGCTGGTCCGCCTGAACCACACATATAGATGTTGATCTTTGGATTGAATTGAGAAAAGGCCCGATTATCGGATGTCTTTGAAAGATTATCCTGAGCGACAGGACAATCCGGGGTTCCCTCTTCCATTTGCTCCAAAAATGGTCCGAACCCCTTTTCATCCTTGAGTTTGGTCCATTCAAAGTGAAACGGAACCAGCCAACCAGGAAGAGAGATGAATTTATTTTCTTCTTCTGTGACTGCGCTTACCCTCCGGCGCCATCCACAGGTCAATCTCAGAACTACCACAGATTGGTGTTGCGCTAAGGAGCTTGCTTCCTGAGAATTACCCAAAGCACCAAAAGTCACAGAGACCAAGACAAGAGCAAGACTTAAGATTGTTTTTTCTCTCGAGACTGGTCTTGTCAATCATAATTAATAACAATCCTATTTTATTTATTTATTTAGTCATTAACGATAATATTTATTCATTCATTTCAACCCAAACCTATTTTAGTAGATGTATACTTTTGCATTTGTGTGTTTATTTTAGACTCTTACTTGAGGCGCTCGCACAGCCGTTGCGTCCTCTTCCTCGGACCCCGCCGACCCCGGTGACACGGCAGGCGTCCTCCTCAGGACCCCTGCTCCGGAGTGAACTCTCCTCTGGGGATTAGCGTTGCGCAACCTCTCTGACCCAGCGGGCATCTCCATGGACGGAGGCGGGGAGTAGGAGCCCACCCCCTCCAGGGACAGATTCATGGAGGACTCGGAGAGGCGGAGTCGCACGCTGCGCTTGAAACGGTGTCGCTTGTTCGAGGCACTGTGGTTCTGGAGTTCTGAATGCTGGGGGAATGGAAAAGATGGCTGCGTAAGCTCAGCGCTTCTGCCCCTCCCATAGGCTGACACAACCCACCTTCAAGACTTCCAGCTGCAGGAAGAGAGGATTTATGAAGCATAGTTTGCTTTGACCGCCGCGGCCCTGAACCCGCCATCGCTCCGAGGCCGCCGCCTGGATCAGGCCGCTACCCGACGCCGCCAGAGGTCCATTTTGAAGTTCCGACGCGCTCGGCGAGTTCCAGAAGTCTGCGTAGAGACCAGATGAGACGGCGGCCAGGGAGAAGTTAGGCTTCCCCCTTCGCCAAAAGTGGTGATGATGCAGCGGAGCGCACCTTGGCCCATGTGCGAGATGGACTCCAGTTGCCGGTGCGTCGTGGCCTTGGCGATGGCGTCCGGCAACTGAAGAGGGAAAGGCAAGACGTCCCTGCGGACAAAACAATCCCACCATCGTTTCCAACGATGATGAGATGGAATATTGTTTCTACTGAATAAATATTGTGATCTAAATATTGTTATTGCTTAACAATTGCTGTTAGTAGAAGCACATGTGGCTAAGGGGACCTGCTGACGCAGTAGAAGGCCACCAGGCGACACAAGTCCGGGAAGCTGAGCGCCGAGCTCTCCAAGGCGAACGCTGGCAGAAGAAGAAGCAGAGTTAGAGTGACGGCCCGCCATCCCCCGGCGTCAATCGCGACGCCGCTGTCTCTGAACTCACTGTAGTCTTCCTCACAGATGAAGCACTCCTTCACGGAGGACCAACTCCTGTCTGCTGTGACCCTCACACAGAGAACCTTCCTCTGACTCAAGCTGCACTTGCGCACCAAGAAGGTCTGCAAGAGGACCAGACATCACAAGAAGTGACGATGCAGAAGAGCCGCCGAGGAACCTTCAGAGGCCTTGCAGCTCGCTCGTTGGCTAGCTAGCTAGCTTTTAGCTCACTTGCTAGGTAGCAGGAAGACCAGACGTCGCAAGAAGTGACGCTGCAGAAGAGCCGCCGAGGAACCTTCAGAAGCCTTTGAGCTCACTTGCTAGCGAGCTAGCTAGCTTTTAGCTCACTCGCTAGCTAGATAGCTAGCTAGTCAATGACCTGATCTCTCATCATCATTTTAAAACCTCATTTATAATGTACAGCTTGATTTTTCTTTTCAGTCAAATTTGGCCGGTTTGTGAACAGGGTTAGAAAACATCTATTTTCACTTGACGGTGACTTTGAATTGAG